>NC_041222.1:23321857-23322359 GCF_002837175.3 Physeter macrocephalus
ATGATGGCCATTCTGACCGGTGTGTGGTGATATCTCATTGTAGTTTTGATTTGCATTTCTCTGATGATTAATGATGTTGAGCATTCTTTCATGTGTTTGTTGGCAATCTGTATATCTTCTTTGGAGAAATGTCTATTTAGGTCTTCTGCCCATTTTTGGATTGGGTTGTTTGTTTTTTTGATATTGAGCTGCATGAACTGCTTGTATATTGGGGAGATCATCCTTTGTCAGTTGCTTCCCTTGCAAATATTTTCTCCCATTCTGAGGGTTGTCTTCTCGTCTCATTTATGGTTTCCTTTGCTGCGCAAAAGCTTTTAAGTTTCATTAGGTCCCATTTGTTTATTTTTGTTTTTATTTCCATTTCTCTAGGAGGTGGGTCAAAAAGGATCTTGCTGTGATTTATGTCATAGAGTGTTCTGCCTATGTTTTCCTCTAAGAGTTTGATAGTGTCTGGCCTTAACATTTAGGTCTTTAATCCATTTTGAGCTTATTTTTGTGTATG
>NC_041222.1:23322852-23325991 GCF_002837175.3 Physeter macrocephalus
GGTAGTAAAGTCATTTTTGTAACGTTTATTCTTCCAATCCAAGAACATGGTATATCTCTCCATCTATTTCTATCATCTTTAATTTCTTTTAAGAAAGAATTTGAATAAGAGTAGATTAATACTTTATAACTAGGGTCTTAAATTTTCTTACAGATCTGCTTCTTTTTCCTTACCTATGTCTTCTGCTCCCAAACTAATTTGGGGATGTCAGTGATTGCCTCAGAGGCCTTCAGGCTATTCCTTCCTGGTGTCTGATGCTTAGAATCATTCTTCTGGTTACTGAGTTACCTAGAGGGAATGGGAGCATTTTCTATCACGCCTCTTAAATTGAGCCACCTGAGCCAACTGAATACCTAAGACACCCTGGATCTTGAAGCAAAGGCCTATACATTGGAAGACACTAGTCCAAAAAACAATAATGCCTCTAAGGATCCATCTCCACTAATCCCAGAGCAGTACACTCCCTAGGTCCAAGCATCCTCCCTAGGAATGGACATAAACTGTAGTGTATCTAGTGTTGATGATCCTTCTTAAACCAAGCTCAACTGCCATTAAGTTCCAACTTCAGGAGCTCATCCAAGGTAGAGGTGTCAAGTGTCAGCATCAACCCAGAGAACATGAATAGAATCCCTTTTCTAAATAACATATTCCCTTCTAAGACAGAGCCACCTGAAGCAGGGGCTTTCTTCATATTACTTCAATTGTTTTCTATTGCTTAGTGAAGCAAAAACCCAGAAAATAAAAACAAAAGATGCATTTGGTGAAGAGTAGAATCTTTAACCTTCTTACTTTCATTCCAATCCTAGACATCTTTACCTTTTTATGACTCCATCCCCCTACACTCCATCCCAAGGTTGAGGTAATCGTAAAACATTCTTTAAGAAATCTTTGCATCAGATAAAGAGGGCTCAGAAAGAATATTTTCACAGCATAAATTTAATCTTCTAATTCCTTCCATCAGCACCTTTCAAGACATGAATTGCATATGCTAGACCAAATGATGTTTCTACACAAGCTAGTTATCAATTTTATACAGATTAGTAAAAGCACATTCATTCAGATCCCATTAATTTGATATTCTCATGAAGTAGGACGGTGATTTAGCTATATTCTGTGAAAAAAAATGACTATCTTAAGCAAATTAAGACAAAGTGATAAGAGGACTACAGAGGACATCAGTCTTCAATCTCTTCTAACTACGTTTTTTCAAGAAGTATTGGTATACACATATCACAAAAATCTTCCTTCATCAAATCATTGTTGATATTTTCTTTATGCCAAACAGGTACACCCAAGGAATTTACAATCTGGTAACTACAAACTAAAAGTTTCCATAGTTAAAAATCATTCTTATGATTGGATTTTAAAATTATCTAATAGGCATACAAAAGAAGGTCACATACACATAAATCGTGAAGCATAAAAATAATTACCTCATGACTTTACCACCTACCCTCAGAACTAGAATATTCCCAACATCCCTGTACTAATCCACATGCCCCTTTCTAATCCCCTCAGCTGCCTCTTCCTACACCCCCACCAGAACTAACCACTATCCTGAAATTGGTATTTATCATTCCTTTGCTTTTCTTATGGTATTACTCCATACATATGTATTCTTAAATAGTAAATTAAGTTTCACTTGTTTATAAACTTAAAAAATGGTATTTAGCTGTGTGGATTCTTTTGTGACCTGCTTTTTTTCACTCAATATTATGTTTTCAAAATTCAGGCATGCTATAGCAGTGTAGCTGTGATTTCTTCATCTTCACTACATATAATATACCATTTTACTTATATAGCTATTGTCATGGTGGTGGGTATTTGGGGTATTTCCAATAATTTTCTATCACAAATAACATGCTAAACAGCTATGAACATCCTTGCATGTGTATGGTGTTTATATGCAAGAGTTTCTCTAGAATATACCTAGGAAAGGAAAGGCCAGGTGCTGGGGTATGTTCAAGTTTAAAAGATAGTGCTAAAAATCATTTTGAAAGTGGCTGTACCAATATTCACTTCCTTTAGCAAGGTATAATTCTCCATTGATCCATATCTACTCCAATAGTTAATACTGGCAGATTTGTCTTTTTAATTTTGTCAGTTTAATGAATGTGTAATGTCATATCATGATTTTAACTTATAATTCTTAATTACCAGTAAAATGAGCACATTATCATATGTTTACTAGTCATTTGGATTTCTTTTGGGAAATGTCTACCCAGGCCTTTCGTTCATTTTATATCAGATTGTATTTTTCTTATTGATTCATAGGTATTATTTATTTCTAAATAAAATCTTATTTATTTGCAGATACTAGTCCTTTGTCAGTTACATGCGTTGCAAATCACATCTCTTGGTTTGTGACTTATCTTTTCATCCTCTTCATGGTGTCTATTGTTGAATAAAAGTTCTTCATCTTAAGGTAACTGAATTTATCCACCTCTTTAATGGGTAATGCTTTTTATGTTTTAAGAAATCATATCCATCTCTGAAGCAAATTAGATAATAAATCTTTCCTCTGATCTATTAATTATTTGTCCCTGCAAATCGTTTTAATTTCTTTTAAATATTCTATAATTTTAACCAGTAGTTGAATATTCCTAGAACCACCTGAATCAGAATCACCTAAGTATTTTTCAAATGCTAACACATGGTCTTTATTTTCCCACAACTATTTATTGAGTAACTTTTATATGCCAGGTTCCACTCTAAGCCTGAGCATACAGAAGTAAATAAAACAGACAAAACCAAAGAATGCATACAAAAGGCTAACAGGTACATGAAAAGGTGCCAAACATCACTAATCAACAGAGAAATGCAAATCAAAACCACAATGAGGTATCACCTCACACCTGTAAGAATGGCTATCATTAAATGGCTATACACACACACACACACACACACACACACACATCTATATATATCTATCTATATCTATATATCTCACAAGGATATGATCAGGGATTCAAACAAGGCCCTTGCTTTTCCCAAAAAATAATAAGTTTTTTTCTTGTTCAAAAAATCAGGGCTTCCCTGGTGGCGCAGTGGTTGAGAATCCGCCTGCCGATGCAGGGGACACGGGTTCGTGCCCCGGTCCGGGAAGATCCCACATGTCGCGGAGCGGCTAGGCCCGTGA
>NC_041222.1:23326001-23344174 GCF_002837175.3 Physeter macrocephalus
GAGAGGCCACAACAGTGAGAGGCCCGCGTACAGCAAAAAAAAAAAAAAAAAAAAAAATCGTGTTGCCAGGGAGATCAGCTCGGTGCTTTATGACCAGCTAGAGGGGTGGGATAGGGAGGGTGGGAGGGAGAGAGACGCAAGAGGGAAGAGATATGGGGATATATGTATATGTATAGCTGATTCACTTTGTTATAAAGCAGAAACTAACACACCCTTGTAAAGCAATTATACTCCAATAAAAATGTTTTTTAAATAAATAAATAAATAAAAGAACACCAGTCATACTGGATTAGGACCCACCTTAATTACTTCATTTTAACTTGATTATCTCTGTAAACACCCTATCTCCAAATAGGGTCACATTCTGAGGTACTGGGGGTTAGGGCTCCAACGTCATCTTTTAGATGATACCAGCATCCTTCAGAACTGTCTCTCAATAGTGTCCTCAAGGCAAGATCTAGACATCATCAATAGATTACAAGCCACATTCTGAATCTAATAAAATCCTAGCAATTAGATGTAAGTATAGTTTATTCCTTTATGTTCCCATGTGCCACTGTAGTAAAAAGACTGCCAACTCTAGATGATCTTGATGTTTTTTGTTTCATATTCTGCATTTAGATCTTTAATTATAAAAACAATATATGATCACAAAAATTCAAGCCATACATAAGGGAACAAAGCAAAATACCTTCTCCAGCCTCCTCCCCTCCTTGTCTCGAGCCCCATTTTGCAGAGGTTCCATGAAGAGTACATTCTTTCAGATCGTTTTAATGCATGCACATATAAAACATTTTCCTTTTTTTTTGGCCAGTTTTCCTCTTGCTTTTAATCTAAATTTTCTAATGTGTCTGAATGAACATACCTTACCTAAAAGTGAAAAAAATAGAAGCTTAAAAAATGAAATGGAAATTTTATTGTAAGATATCTTAAGTGTATCTCTAGAATTTTAAGGGGAAAACAAGACAGAAATGCCCTTAGTAGGGAGAAAGGCAACTTATTTGTTTGCATATTGCAATAGAAATTCCCCTTAAGTTCATTATCAGTTCAATTACTATTCAGTTGGGAAAGAACCAACTAGCGCAGTTCCTGGCACACAATAGCTGCTCAATAAATATTAATTAATTAATTAATTAGGCAATAAAGGAGTCTCCAGGAAACATCTTTTGGGACTGGAGAGTCTGGCTTAGGAATCTGTGGGGGTACAGGTGGTGTTGTCATTGATTCTTCCAACTAACAGTTGGGAGTTTCAAAGAGAAAGGAGGCTATGGGAGGTGAAAGACTAGCTATGCAGATGGTGTCAAAGAAGAAAATTTAGGTTTCTGGACTACAATCTAAAACAGCAAAATGATAAAGCTTTGGGCTAGAAATGCAGCACATGTTAGTAGTACAAGAAAGCATATGTTTGTCCGAAAATGAACTACCCTGATTAAAAGCAATGGAGCAGAGGGGTGGGATAGGGAGGGTGGGAGGGAGAATGCAAGAGGGAGGAGATATGGGGATATATGTATATGTACAGCTGATTCACTTTGTTATACAGCAGAAAGTAACACATCATTGTAAAGCAATTATACTCCAATAAAGATGTTAAAAAAAAAAAGCAATGGAGCAGGAGATCTGGACACTGGTTTAAGCTTTGCATCAATTAAGCATAATTAAACCAAATCATAGTACCCATTTCATCCTAGTCACTTTTAAAACAACAATACAATACCTATGAGCCTTTCTAATCTTTTTTTAATCTTAATATTAAATGTATCCCTAAAGGGAGACAAGAAAATGAAAAAGTGAGGTATGGATCCACTTACTAAGGAGCCCTAGCTGGCATGACATAGAAGGAATTACAATAATGCCCAAGGTACTCAGTGGTGTCCACAAGACTGTAATTAAGAATAGATTCAGAAATAATAGAGTCTCAGATGATTATACACTATTATAGAGAGTGTGGATAGAGAACAAAGAAATCTTGATATTAAAAAAATAATAATAAAAGTCAAATGCAACATTATTGTTGTCCTCAGACTTGGTAGGCAGCTGCACACAAATGGAATATTGTGGTTGATGTAAAGGAAGGAGAGGCAGAATTTTACTGAGTATAAATAAAATATACACCTGCTCAGAGATTCTTAAATGTGAGGGTAAAAATACCCCAAACAATATAGGGGTAAGGGTAAAAGAAGAGATCAACTCTGATCATTCATTAATCCATTCATTCATTCAACCTGGTTAATATTCAAAACATTTAGCAACTGGTATGGTACAAGCAATCAGAAGGTACACTTTGTCCAATCAGAAGAGATACCAACTATAAACAAATGGAACAATAGCAAGGGGCACCTGGTGCATGTGTGCTGACCACCTGGTGCATGTGTGCTGACCACCTACCATCACTGCCTTCAGAAACTGAGTACATAAGAACTGTGTGTGTGTGTGTCTGTGTCTGTGTGTGTAAAATATGGAATGCTTCTCACCATATACATCCTCACCTTACGTGACATCTTAGGTCCTAATTACTGTTAATAAAATTGTAAGAGTACATCTTTTCTCTTTCAAGAAAAATTTTCAAATTTGCATTTAATTAAAAAACTCATTTTACTATAAATATTTGGCTTACTCCTGTGTTTGGTTTCAAATAACCACAAGTTCTTTTATACCATGTTTTGCTCATTCTTGAGCCATTGGAGTAAAACATCCAATAACTTTAAGTGTTTCTCAATGCTTTGCATATATGAGAATGTGTTTCTCCTGCCTTTACACATGAAATCTAACAAACAGGTATTAAATTTGTGAGGTCTCAAGAGTTTCCTCATAGAAATTTTAACCCATTCTCCACTGTTCTCTAGCATTTATCATTCCTAAGGAGAATTCTGAGCCAGCCAGAGCTTTATTCCCTCACAGGTAAACATTATATGCATTGAGATTTCTCTCTTCATCTAAGTACATTTTGCCAGTAAATATGCAGGTGTGGTTCTCTTTTTAGTTTTTAATTCTCTTTTTCATTTTTATAGATTCCTTTCGGGAAACTTTTCCACTTTTATGTCCCCATTATTGCTTCTGTTTCTATTTATGTCTATTCTTTCTTTATGCTATTCTTTCTCTCTCAAAACAGCTATAACTCTTATTAACAAATAGTTTTCTAAAATGTCTGTGTATATATATAAATACATATATGTATAATTTTTAGCTTCATAATTTACAGATATACGAAACTTTTAGCCTCAGCCTCCGAGTCAGGCTGCATCCTTTCTTCCTCTCCCAGGCTCTGCTGCAGTTCTTCCATTGGCTTCATGTTGTTGTGGCAGATGTTGCTGAAGTGGCGGTAGTGGTTGTTTTCATCATAAAATGAGAAGCAGTCTGCCCAGACAGCATGTTTGTCAACAGACAGGTTTGGTTTGTTCTTTTTTTTATTTCCTTGACTTTGTTCATTGTACATTTGGACGCTGATCACATCCATCCTCTGGGATCTAAAGTGAAGGGCATGTTGATGTACCCAGTCATGGCCGGTGAATGGTAGATTGGGCATGAGAACACAACTCTTTTGACTCCATACTTTTTCCTGATGCTACAGCATAAAAAGAGTCAAATGTACGCAGATATGACATTGTAATAAAGTGGTGATGCTGACATCACAAATGTATTTCTATGTGAGTGCATATGTAAATAAATACATATAATTCATAATGACAGTCTACTCTATGCTCCTATTCTATAACAGAGGAGGATTCAAAATAACACTAAAGCCAAAGATAATATAGTAAAATATATTGTTACCATGATGGTGTAAGCAGAGGGCTCAGTACAGCTTATCTGAAAAGTAATTCAAAGAGCACTATATACTGAAGGAAACTGAAGGACTTCTTTCTTGTTCATAATATATATTTGATAATCCTTATCCCTTTGGCTTTCTTATTTGCCCTAAAAGAGCCTGTAGAGTTATATAATCGCAAAAGGAAGTGCAGCATGAAGAATGATTTTCCATTTTATGCCATCCACTGATTAAGTGATCCAGTTTATAGCAATGTCAAGTCATTAACAAAAATCAGAGATTAGATACAGTGTAAAAACAAACTAGGCAAATGAATAAATAGCTTTAAGAAATTGCTGGTACTTAATAAGGGAATTTTATAATGAAATTAAAAGTTAATTCACCTATAAATAATGATAGTAGTAGTATGCAAAACTACAGAATTTCACTGCAGCATTTCCTGAATGCCTTCTCTGGCCCTTCAGTGGCAAGACCTTTATACTATACATTTTTATAATCTTAACTCTTTGCAGCATCATGGTCATATAGGATCATTTTGAACTCTTCAACTTTATGGGCAGAAGTTTGAAAGCGACTCATATGATACCACAGCAGGACCCCTCAGAGTCTTGTTAAATATTTAATAAGCAACAAATTGTTAAAAAGCCAATTAGCATGACCTTACAGTCCCTTTAGAAGTTTAAATGCAAGTTTCTATCATTTAATTGTAGAAAGATTACTGGATTTTTGTATCTGATTCTGTTACCTAACAACCCATCAAAAATTTGCTTCTCAATTCTAAGCAGATTATTTAGCTTCTGCTTTTTCAGTTTGAATAAACACAAAATAATTCTAAGAAATTCCTCCCAAGATTATGTAGGCAAAAATCACTTGGATTCAAATCCACTGGTTTTTAATTATGTTTTGTTTATTGTTTTTAATATAAAATATTAATTTAATAATGTAAACTAAAGGAAATATAGAGACATTTTTAAATTATGAATAAATTATCAGCAGTACTTCCATCACTTAGAAATAATCATGGTTAACAAAGACATTTATTTTGGTTGGTCATTCAGTAAAATTCTACTGTGACTTTACCATATACACAATATTGTGCTAAGTGCTAATAAATACAGCAGTGAACAGGGACCAACCCTTGCCCTCATGAAGCTAACGGTGTGATAGGAAAGAACGACACTGAACAAGTAGTTGAAAATTTGATCAATAGTTAAAGCATGGTGGTTCTGGATACTTTGGGTGCATCAAAGATTTATATAGTCTATGATTTAGAAAAGGGTTCCCCAAAGAACTGACGCTCTCTCCTCCCACCGGAAGGTAAGCTCCATATAGGCAAAGATCTGTTTGCTACAATTCCTAGCACAAGGGTGGAAAAATTAGATGTGAGACAACTCTTCAAATAGATGGGAAGGATGAGAGATAAAAGGAAAAGGAAAATTACAGGTTAACAAGCTCATTGAAGGGAGGTTTACAGAAGTCTTATTTGAAAACATCTACTTTCTCTGTGAAGTAGGCAGTAATTTAATCTGCTGCAAATTTAAGGAAAATTGGGAAAAGAAGGTGTCAGAATTGAGGAGAAGGGAGAAAGTATAAAACAGTTGTGGAAGGCTAGAGTTTGAGCTGTTGAGGAAACTGGTAAGCACAGACCAGTGGAGGTTCGTAACCACAAATTTATATTGACACCAACTTGATCAGATTGTGGCTTTTTTACTCACAGGACTAGAAAGCTGAGTGCAAATAAGGCAAAGGCAGACAGTGGGCTCATCTAGTGTTGGGGTTTTGCCCCTGACAGATACATTCTAAGGACAAGGGACAGGAGAGTATAATGTGCTTCAGGTTCATCTATTCTGTGGCACGTATCAGTAGCTTGTTTCCTTTTGTTATTATGAGTATTATTCCATTGTATGTATATACTATAGTTTGTTTATCCATTCATCAGTTAACAGACATTTGTATTGTTTCTACTTTTGAACTATTACAAATAATATCACTATGAACATCTGCATGCAAGCCTTTCCTTGGATAGGTCAGTAGGAGTGGAACTGTTAGGACATCTGGAAAATATATTTTTAAATTTTTAAGAATCCATGAAATTGTTTTCCAGAATGGCTATACCACGTTTCATTCCCACCAGTAATTAATTCCCTCATCTTACCAGGATTTTCACTTTAGGCACAGTGAGTCCTTTTGACCTACAAATTCAAATGGTTTTCCAGTGAGTAAAACAAAAATTTTAATTCTAACTTATTTTCCATTGATATTGTGGTCTTTTGGATTATAGCCATTCTAGAGGGTGATATCTCATTGTGGTTTTAATTTGTACTTCTCTAATTACAATTTAACAGGTGTTTTGGGACATTTCCCTATACTCTTTGCTTTGCTGGGATGGCTCCATTTTTAATTCAGTTCCTTGTTCTAATATCTCATCAATTAACACTTGTCTCAAAATCTCATGTTTTCTTGGGCTTCCCTGGCGCAGTGGTTGAGAGTCCACCTGCCGATGCAGGGGACACGGGTTCATGCTCCGGTCCGGGAAGATTCCACATGCCGCGGAGCGGCTGGGCCCGTGAGCCATGGCCGCTGAGCCTGCGCGTCCAGAGCCTGTGCTCCGCAACGGGAGAGGCCACAACACTGAGAGGCCCGCGTACCGCAAAAAAAAAAAAAAAAAAACTCATGTTTTCTTTAACTCATAGTTAGTATAGGTACATTCTGTTTCTTGCTAAAAATTGTTCTCAAAAGTATTTTTTTCCCCTATCCCTTTCTATTTTCTTTATCTCTTATAATCATTTCACAATTTCTGTCAGGTTCCATCTGTTTTGTTTTGCTTTATTTTCATCCTTGAATGAGGACAACTTTAACCTGAACTGTTCTTTACCCTAAAATGATCTTGTTAATTTCTCCCTGAGTCCCTTCCCTGGACACCATTAAATTCCTCTTAAATCCCAAAATGAAGGAAAGTTCCATCTAGTAGCCTGAGGAAGAGATCTGGGACTATGGGGAGTCTCAGCAGTTATCTTTTGGTAATCACTTCTTTGTTGAGAAGCCACAGCCACCTGTCCATATTTGATTCTCTACTTCTTGTACTCATTCTTCCTCACATTACTGCCCACCATTTTGGGGGTGACCATCTTATTAGTGAGAAGTCATGCCAAGCAAAGGCCTGATACCTGCTGTCTTCCTATTTGGTATGACAATAGTACTGTTTGAGCCCCATCAGAGCCGCTTCCAAATGTTACTGATCTATAGTGAAAAAAGGAGCTCCACATGGTATGGTCCTCACTAGAGAGTCTTCCTTTATCCATAAAATTTATTCATCTTACCAGGATTGTCACTTTAGGCGCAGTGAGTCCTGCAAACTCAGGTAGTTTTCCAGTACGTAAAAAATTCTTAAAGCAACTTATTTTTCATTTGTTCTGATCTCTTTCTATGGCATTTATTCATATTTTAATACCTGCTCTATTTTCCATTCCTCTGATTTTTCTGTCATCTTCACATTTCCATATCCTTTTCTCTATATTCCAAAAAAGCATTTCAAAATTGTCTTCTGCATATCTTATGTAATTTCCTAAAATCTCTTTTGCCTTGTGTGTTCCTAATTCTGATTTTAAATCTGAGATTATATTTTTAATTTAATTAAAATCTAAGCCAGGTCTTTATTTCTGTATGCCTTTCAAGAAGCTCTTTGTTCATCTGAATAGGCTGTCTCATTATATTGTCTTTCACCTTTCATCATAAACTTGATAAAACACTACAAATTTAGTTAATCCCATAAACATGCTATCAAAATACTTTATAAATCCCAGAGCGAATATTTTTCAAAAAGTTTGTGCTTCCTCTGAATTTATAACATCTTTGTTTTACCATCCTATTTTTTTTGAAGAATCCCATATTAGTTTTCCTTTACCTGCTCACACTGGAATTAGAAGAGGTCTGCCAAGGCCTAGGTTTTCCCTCTCTGCCTATCTGGCTGTTGTTGGAATTTCTTCAAGCTTCAGTATGAATTCTGTTTTACATAGCTTTACATAACAGTTCTGTGAATGAATGGCAGCTGTAGCAAGGAAACTTCATGTGTCTTTTCTTCCTTGTGTTTGCTTACACATCTGTGACAGAGGCCAGCCTTCTTTTAAAAGCTTTATGCTTAGCCTGGCCTTTGAGCCAATTACATGGTTTGGCCCTCAAAGGCCTCCTTTCTGGACCTTTTGCTGGGTGCAAAAGCCCTGCCGTGCTGCCAGCCTTGTGCTTGATTTAGCTGTTGCATGGATCCTGGGGTTGCTTTCAAGTGTTGTTGCTCCAGGACAGCAAAAGGGATTCTAGGTGGTTTGTTCCCTTTCTATATCCCAACTCATCCATTCCTCCCCCCCAAAAAATGGCATATAAGTGAATTTCTACCAGTTGCTACTGTCTTAGAAAGTATAGTGGTGAGTCAGCCTTGAGTTTTCCATCTTTAACCCTTTTTTAACTCCCCAAAGCTGGAACAATTTGTTTCCTCTAAATTTATTCAGTCCCTTAAACTGTATTGATGGTTACTTATCCCACCCCACCAACCACAGACTCTCAGGACACCTTTCATGTAATACCATCAACACTGACACACACATACAGCATACACATATAATATACACATAGTTGTATACCATTCCATTAAAGTCAAGAACATGATAAGCTAATACTATCAAAATTAATTATCATTGTTCTGGAAATTCAATGCAATTAGGCAGGAAAACAAAATCAGCAGTATAAGTATTTGCAAAAATGAGGTCAAAATATTATTTGTTTGTGATAGGTCTACCTGACAAATGCAAGAAAATCAATGGTAAACTACAGGAACTGATAAAAGAGTTAATTAATATCACAATTTATTGTTAACTGGAAAACATTAAAACACTTGATGAATATTTTGACTTTTTTTCATCATTTGAAACAGGTCCATGCATGTGTGCATGTGTGTGTATGCACACGCATGTGTAGGATGAGACCATCAAAATGTCAACAGTGGTTATCTCTTTGGGTGGTAAGATTTCAAATGCTTGTTTTTTTCCTTATCTACATTTTCCAAATTTTCTATAGTGAATGTGAATTGTTTTTATAATAAAAAGGTAAGTTTTTAAAATGATGAAATGACATAATGAATGCTAAGTTGCCCAGCTATATTAGTCACTCTTTTCCTAGGAATCTCCTTAGTGAGTATTTAGGAATAGGTTAAGAAATCCATTCTTGAAATTATAATTCACATAAAAATGATTATGTTTTATGATAGCACCTTTAACAAAGCACATCTGAAGAATACATCCAGCCAAACATAAACACAACCTGAAAAACGAAAACAAGAGCAAAGAACAAAAATCCTTTACAAAGACCCTGTAGACTGCTATATAATGAAACTCAGGTTTTAATAACAGACAATGATTTCAATGCAAAATGTGTATATTAATGTCAAGTTGGGATGAAGTGCAAATAAGACCAGCAGCTCTGGAGAGTATCTCTTCTGTCTTCCAGATTCCCTTTCTCACTTGTCCCTAAATAGCTTGGGAAAACGCCACACATTTCAACACATATTTATGAAGATAAATGGCAAAATAACTTTCCAAGGGTCATTCAGTTATTTTCCAGAAGTTAATACTAGGACAGACACCACCTGGTAGAAAGTGCTCCAAATAAATATTCCAACTTTAAGTTCTCAATTATTCATCAGCCGATACCGAGTGCTCTAAGTTTTTATACACACTTTAACTAATTTAATTTTATAGCATCCTAAGAGGTAAATATCTTTTTCCCAGGTTAGATATGAGGACAGTTAATGCTCTTTAAAGTGAAGGGTTTTCCTCAAAGTGAAGAGCAGAGTGGGCAATGCTGTCAGTGGTGGGTGTCTTTGCTGAACAAGGTCCAAGAGCTATGCTCGATGCCACGGACACAGTGCTTTTCACAAGTACAAGCCCTACTTTTACCTTTGTGATGCTACAGACTAGCTGGAAAAAATAAGTATTAGGTAGACAATCTCATTACAATTTAAACAGTGAAAGGGACTATAACAGAAAAGCATAAGTGAAGAGGAGTTGTCCATGTGAAGAGCGTGGGTAAGATCATTCTAGGTAGATAGCACAGCAGATTTGAAGGCTCTGAGATAGGAAAAAGCCAGATAATCCAACAAAATGAACAAAAGCCAGGAGTGTGAGTGGATGGTGATCAAGAGCAGATAGTGGTAACAGATGAGGCTGGAGGGGTAGGAAGGGCCAGATGGAACTTGTAAGGCATGTTAAGGATTATTTTTGTCTTTATCCAAGGAGCAAAGTGGGCTTAAATAATGAAGTGGCACAACACCATTTCTTTTTTTAAAAGACTGTACTGCCTACATTGTGGTAAAAGATTAGAGGAAAGCAAAAGTGAATATGGTGTCATGGATAACTCATATGTGCTTTACTTTACTTTCCTTCTCAGTTAACAAGTCCCCCAAATTCCTTCAAGTTATTTCCCCTGTGACATTCTTTGCCTTGGAGTTTGAATGGGATTAATCTCCCCTTAACTCTTACTGTAAGCCTCCAATCAACAAAATCCATCCCTTTGACTATGGCGATTGATTCAGGGAAGGACATGTGACCCATGAGTTGTGGGGGAGGGGGTTAAAGACTACTGGGAAAGAAGTTTCGTCGCTCTTCTATGAGAGCTACTGGGGGAAATGTTTTCCCTTCCCAAAGATCATGAACAAAGAAGCATGAGGACCTAGGACCTCCTGGCAGCCCCCTTATTTGACAGGGTGATCCCGTTTGAGCAGGGAGATAACACAGTGGAAGGTAGAAAGGAGAAATGGAAAGAAACCAGGATTTGGGTGACCTTACTGACATTCTCAATCAAGGCTTGCCCAAAGCCAATCCTAACTCTGGCCTTTTTCCATTATATAAGGCAATGAAAGTCCTTTATTGTTTAGGCTGTTTTCTATTACTTGCTACCAAAAGATTCTTTACGGAGTTAGCTCTTAGGTGGTTGTATTCCAGGATAGATATACCATTAGCATGAGCTAGAGTTGTAGCAGTAAACGTGGGTAAATGTGACAAATTTGAGATTTATTTAAGAGATATACTCAATAGAATTTGGTAATGAGAGGTTTGAGAGAGAAAGCGGTGTCAAGGATGATTGCTAGTTTTCTGGGTGGTGAACAGTGGTGGTATTTCCTGAATTCAGGACCACTGAAGAGGGAGCAGGCTTTGGGTTGGGTTCGGGGATAAGGGAGATAAGCAGAGTTTTGCACACATTGAATGTGAAAATCCTATGAGCTATCCAAGTGGAAACGGCATAGGCAGCTGGACATGCAAGGCACATAAAAAAGAAGTAATAAAATAATACTACATAAGTTTTTTCTACTTCCATTTCTCACTCTCTTTCAAACAGACATAAAAGAGCAAGTCTATATAATCTCCCGCAGTCAGCCTATTCTCAGCCTCTGAAATAATAGGAGTGACAAGAATAAAGAGAGCAAGATATTCTTTGTTTTAACAAAAGAGGCAAAGGAGAGTCTTTCCCATTTTGTAGAAAATGATAGAAATGCTAAGGAAAGTGGGAATTGGGTGTGAGTCATAACTCTTCAGTGGACAGATTAGGATCTTTACTAACCTGAGAACGTTAGTAAACTGATGATTCAGAATAGATTCAGCTAGTAACAATGTGAAGAAGTCTTTCTAGTTCATTAAAATATTTTGATGTATGTGAGGTCTGAACATGGCAAGGCAGGGGTAAAAATGTGCTCTGATGAGCCTTGCTTGTTGAAGAAATGGCCTTTGTGAATCCTAGGGAAGTAGATGCTATATACAATGGGGTGGTGGGGGGAGATTAAACACCCCAAACTGACAGCCACAGAGCCATTGGTGTCTATGGTTTCTTTTCTTTTTCTTTTTTTTGTATCTGAATCCAAGATATTTTGATGTGGGCAGTAGAAAGGAATGTACTTGAGTTTCATTGTGATACAATCTTCAAAGCAGCATTTCTGGACCCTGGGCTTTCTCCCTAATAATGCAGTTGATTTAAGGAATTAAATAATATTCAAGGAAACTTCTTTCTGTGGTGAGAAAATATTTGATGGGAATAAAATGTTTTGGCAATCTTAACTGTAAGAAGAAAGGCAAATTCCCTGTGAAAGAGGAAAAGATATCCATACAAAGAGAACAGTCTGAAACTAAAAACAATAGGGATGAGATTGCAATGGAAAAGGATATGAAAGGAGCAAAGAGCAATTGAGGAATTAAAATCAGCTTTGGAGGCAGAGCAGAATCAATACTTCAGAAAACAGAATCAATGATGCAGAAGACAAACTTGAAAATTTTCAACAAATGTAGAGGGGGAAAAAGCAAAGATAGGAAATTGAAAATACGAGCACATGAGGAAGGCAAGCCAAAGAAACTGACTAATATAAGGAAAAGGGAGTGATTTCAATGGATTTCTAGGGGCTTACAGAATCAATAAAGGCTGGAAATCCAGGTTTGGAAACAGACAGGACTAAGAGAATTTCAGAGGGTAAAGATGCAAGAAGTTTGGTCTACCTGTGGACAGAAGAAGCTCTAGGGCACAGCCGACAAGGGACCACCGCCCATTGGTTCTATGCCACTTGCTCAAGTTGCAAAGTCCCAGGAGAGAGCATCCAATTGTCCACGCTTGGAAACATGATTTAAGAATATCGCAATATTTCCCAAATCTTTAAATAAGTTCCACTACACTATAAGTTCCTTAAGGTTCAAGACCAAATAATATATAAAATATGTACAATATGCAAGTCCCATCATGCTTAAAACATTGGGTTTTGCTTTTAAGGGAGCTACTCAATAAATGCTTGTTGAATGAATGACTAAATGAAAATCTAAACCATGTGGACACTAAATAGACTATACATATATAGAGTATCTTTTCAGAAAAATTAATGATACAACACTAAAACTAATTCCTTCAACATTGTCTCCATTCAATTACTCACAAATTCTCATTGCTTTCATTTCTAAGAGATCCCTCAATTCTACCCCTTTCCATTCTCACTTCCACGATCTTAGTTCAGGCCCTTAACCTCACTCACCTTAACTACAGCAATGGATCTAATAACTGATCCTCAGCTAGGCCTCCACATAGCAACCAAAGTAATGCATTTAAATTTTGTAAAAATGACTTTATCTGTTTCTGCTTAAAATATTTCAATGACTCATATTACCTCCTTGAACACACCCCCACTTCCTGGCATGGCCACACAACATATCTCACACACACACACACACACACACACACACACACACACACAGGTACAACTTTTTAGCTTCCATTGGCAACTCCTAAAAATTCTCTCCCTTCTCATGCTCTGATCCCTTTGCTTGAACTGTACCTCCATTATTCTTAGCCTACCATCTACCTGCAAAAGACTCACAGATCCTCTACGACCCAACTGCCTTGAGGGTTATGCTTTATGGGTCTGTATTCCACTGGAATTCTGTGAGCTCTTTGAGAGTGGTAACTGTGTCTAATTCACTTTTAGATTCTCTTTCATAACTATCACAGTTCCTGGCACATAGCAAGCCCTTTGCAGAAGATTTTTAATATGTTAATTAGCTGATGCAGGCACAGAGTTATTTTATGATGACTGTTTCTATGACTTTTCCCAGAGTGTGAGCAAGCTATGACACTACTAAAATCTCCCATCATTGAGGTTTCAATACCCATAGGATAGATCTCCAAATAGAAAAAACTACATCTGACACAGAATTTTCTTTTCTCAATGCTCTGGATTTACCTGTCATACATACACACAACTGATTTGGACCCAGTTGTATAAGATAGTTTGAGTGTTATTCTAAATACAGTGACTTCATGAAACAACTACACACTAATGATTGAAGATAATGAATAACTCACTGGCAAATGACAAAAGAAATAGAGACATTGGATTTTACTTATTTCCAATGTTGAGATTCATTTCATAGGGTTTGTAACTGGAAGTGATAGATACGCTCTTAAAGACACTCATGCATCATTATCAGACTCTCTGAGTAACAATTTCCTAAAAGGAGGAGGTGGTGCTTGGTCTCAATATAAAAGAGAATACAATGGTAGATTTACATCTTTGAACAAAACCTATCATTCACAAAAAAAGATGTATTGGAGATAGCTTTCGATTTGGAATGAAACTCCAGAATTCCTGCTTTGACCCTTATTGGTTGTTTGGCTTTGGTGCAAAATAAACTTTCTGAGCTTCAGAGCCATCTACTTTATCTACCACACAGGATTATTATGAGAATTAAGTAAGTAACAAAGACTAATGTGTTTTTTAAACCATAAAGAGATTATAAAATTTAAAGGGATGACCAAAAAATACCCATTGGCAAAGTAAGCAAATAGGAATTTAAGTTCAAAAGTGTCCGGATGATCAACTTTTTGTTGTTGTTGTTGTTGTTGTTGTTGTGGTACGCGGGCCTCTCACCGCCGCGGCCCCTCCCGCCGCGGAGCACAGGCTCCGGACGCGCAGGCCCAGCGGCCATGGCTCACGGGCCCAGCCGCTCCGCGGCACGCGGGACCCTCCCGGACCGGGGCACGAACCCGCATCCCCCGCATCGGCAGGCGGACCCCCAACCACTGCGCCACCAGGGAAGCCCCGGATGATCAACTTTTAATGCAGGCTCAAAGTTCTCAGCAGAGTTTAAGAGTTTAAAACTTGGTATGACAAAGATCGAGGAGCTTATATGAGTGTTTATTTCCCTTTTGAGCCACTGTTTACCAGTAGCTCACCAAGTTCCATTTTGTCACATCAGCATAGGTGGTGGGGACAGTCACTGCCAGGTCTCCTTTTCTCATAGGCAGTACAGCAGAGTGGTGAGGAGCATGGGCTCTGGAATCAGATTACCTGTGCTGGGCTCCCAGCTATTACTGTGCAAACCTCGGCAAGCTTCTTCCACTCACCAAGTCTTAGTCTCCTCATCTATTAACATGGTAGTCATCCCCTGTATTAGTTTCCTATTGCTGCTGTAATGAATTACTACAAACTTAATGGCTTAAAACTACACAAATTTATGATATTACAATACTGGAAGTCAGAAGTCTGAAGTGGGTCTCACCGAGATAAAATCAAGAGGTAGGCAGGGTTAGATCCTCTGGCGATGTAGGGGAGAATCAATTTCCTTGCCTTTGCCAGCTTCTAGAAGCTCCTTGCATTCCCTTGGCTCATGCCTCCCCTCCCCTCATCTTCAAAGCCAGTAGCATAATCTCTCTCTGACCCTGCTTCTGTCTTCACATATTTTTCTCTGACCACAGCAGGGAAAGGTTTTATCTTTTTAAGGACCTATGTGATTATGTTGGGCCTTCCCAGATAATCCAGGATGATCTCCTCATCTCAAGGTCCTTCATCTAATCACTTCTGCAAAGTCCCTTTGACGGTGTAAGGTACCATATTCACAGGCTCCAGAGATTAGGACATTGACATCTTTGGGGGCCACTTTTCAGCCTACCACAGTCATCCTCAGAGGGTTACAGTAAAGACTAGACAAGTTAGCATATGTAAGGTATTTAGAACAGTGTCTGGCATATAGAAAACACTATATTATATGTGTTAGCTACTGTTGTTGTGACTATTACTGTTATTATTATTATCATTATCACAATGTTCAATCCCTTCAAGGCAGTTAGCTAACAGAGGGAATAATAGTACCTCACAGAGTTTTGTTAAGGATTAAAGAAGTTAATACATGTAAAGTAATTTGGACAGGGCCTGATATACAGTATGCACTCAGTAAATATTAACTATTATTATTATATCTGTATCAAACACACTCTAAAAATACATATATATTTTAGGGGACTTCCCTGGTGGTTCAGTGGGTAAGGCTCCACACTCCCAATGCAGGGGGCCCAGGTCCCATCCCCAGCTGGGGAAAGATCCTGCATGCATGCCGCACTAAGAAGTCCGCATGCTGCAACAAAAAGATTCGGCATGCCACAACGAAGATCTTTCGTGCCGCAACTAAGACCTGGCACAGCCAAAATAAATAAACACATTTTTTTAATACATATATATTTTTAACAAAAAGAAAAAAGTCAATTATTTGTTAACCTGGTTCTTTTACTAAATAATGTATCATAAACATCTCCATACCTCTAAATCTTTTCCTACAACACGATTCTTAATTGTATGGATGTACCTCATTTAACATATTCGAGGACATTTAGGAAAGTTCCAGATATGGATACTATAAAGTGTTGCAATTGGGCATGCTTGAACATATCTCTCATTATTTCCTTACAAAGAAGTGAAGTTGTTGGGATAAAACGTATAGTCACTTTTAAACCTTTTGGTACATTTTAAATCTCAGTACTTACATCACTCAGAGTTCTTTGCAATATTTAACATTTGGCTTATTATGAAAGGGGCTTAGGAGATTGTTTCTTAGCAAAGTAGAATAATTACCTCAAGTGAGGGTAATGTGCTCCTTAGCCACTCTGAACAGCAACATGATGTTGAAATGAAAGGTGACTTGCTGGTGGACAAGGGCTGGCGACCACACCAGCATCTCCAAGCCCAGGCTACTTGAGGTGTCAGCGCTCTTCTGATATAACTAACTCCAGATATGAAAAGCATCATCTGGCCCTGAGTATCAGGAATCCTCAACCTCAAGCTGTGTTGAATTTGGGGAAGTCAGAGCAGCTGCACTGACACGCATTTCACAGACTTTCTCTCTTAATTTATTCCATTCATGGAGAATTCCTCTTGGCAAGGTGTTATGGCCTTTGTGTCACCCATATCACTATTTTCCTAAAATAGTGAAAGGGCTGAAATGTCTCAGAGGCAGAAAAATTACCTAAAAAAGGATTCCACTGGGAGGAACTTTGCCAGAGGGAGCTAACCACATTGAATCGCAGGTGAGGAAGCAACATGACATAGGTGTTTGACCCATTAGCTCAACAATTTATGCTTGCTGTTATTAAAGGGAGAGGTCTTAAAATGGATCATTGATAAATAAGTGTTTTAATATTTAGAGAAGGTGAAATTGTGGATTCACAGAATCCCAAGATTACAGAGGTCTTCAAGGTCATCTATTATAACCCGATGGTCAGCTGTTGCTTGAATTCCATTTACAATTGTCCTGACAAGTGATCATTAGCCTCTGCTTGGACATCTCCCATAGCAGAGAACTCATCACTTCCTGCAAGCCGCTCCATCCTTAGGACACCTGTTATAACTACAAAGTTCATCATTATTGAGATCCTGAACTCCATCAGCCTAAATAAGCAAACAAACAAATAGATGTTTTTCAAACAAAAAAATAAATAGATGTTTTTCAAGCATTGACGAGTGATATAGAGTGTTGAAAACATTATATCAAAAAAACAAACAACCTGATTAAAAAATGGGCAGAAGACCTGATTTGACATTTTTCCAGAGATAAACAGATGGCAAACAGGTACATGAAAAGATACTCAATATTGCTAATCACCAGAGAAATGCAAATCAAAACCACAAAGAGATCACCTCATACCCGTCAGAATGGCTATCATCAAAAAGTCGACATATAACATATGTTGGAGAGGATGTGGAGAAAAGGGAACCCTCCTACACTGTTGGTTGGAATGCAAATTGGTACAGCCACTATGGAAAACAGTTTGGAGGTTCCTCAAAAAACTAAAAATAGAACTACCATATGATCCAGCAATTCCACTGCTGGGTATATATTCGAAGAACACGAAAACACTAATTTGAAAAGATACATGCACCCCAATGTTCACAGCAGCACTGTTCACAAATAGCCAATATATGGAAGCAACCTAAGTGTCCATTAACACACAAATGGATAAAGAAGATGTGGTATATATGCACAATGGAATATTATTCAGCCATAAAAAGAATGAAATTCTGCAATTTACAACAACATGAATGGAGCTTGAGGGTATTACGTTTGTTTTGTTTTGTTTTTTAACATCTTTATTGGAGTATAATTGCTTTATAACAAAGTGAATCAGTTATACATATACATATGTTCCCATATCTCTTCCCTCTTGAATCTCCCTCCCTCCCACCCTCCCTATCCCACCCCTCTAGGTGGTCTAAAGCACTGAGCTGATCTCCCTATGCTATGCAGCTGCTTCCCACTAACCATCTATTTTAAGTTTGGTAGTGTATATATGTCCATGCCACTCTCTCACTTTGTCACAGCTTACCTTTCCCCCTCCCCATATCCTCAAGACCATTCTCTAGTAAGTCTGTGTCTTTATTCCCGTCTTACCACTAGTTTCTTCATGACATTTTTTTTTTCTTAGAATCCATATATATGTGTTAGCATACGGTATTGGTCTTTCTCTTTCTGACTTACTTCACTCTGTATGACAGACTCTAGGTCCATCCACCTCACTACAAATAACTCAATTTCGTTTCTTTTTATGGCTCAGTAATATTCCA
>NC_041222.1:23344805-23345385 GCF_002837175.3 Physeter macrocephalus
CATTTTGAGCTTATTTTTGTGTATGGTGTTAGGGAGTGTTCTAATCTCATACTTTTACATGTACCTGTCCAGTTTTCCCAGCACCACTTATTGAAGAGGCTGCCCTTTCTCCACTGTACATTCCTGCCTCCTTTATCAAAGATAAGGTGACCATATGTGCGGGGGTTTCTCTCTGGGCTTCCTATCCTGTTCCATTGATCTATATTTCTGTTTTTGTGCCAGTATCATACAGTCTTGATTACTGTAGCTTTGTAGTATGGCCTGAAGTCAGGGAGCCTGATTCCTCCAGCTGCATTTTTCATTCTCAAGATTGCTTTTTTGTGTTTTGTGTGTCCATGCAAATTATGAAATTTTCTGTTCTAGTTCTGTGAAAAATGCCAGTGGTAGTTTGACAGGGATTGCATTGAATCTGTAGATTGCTTTGGGTAGTAGAGTCATTTTCACAATGTTGATTCTTCCAATCCAAGAATATGGTATATCTCTCCATCTATTTGTATCATTTTTAATTTCTTTCATCAGTGTCTTATAATTTTCTGCATACAGGTCTTTTGTCTCCTTAGGTAGGTTTATTCCTAGATAT
>NC_041222.1:23346627-23347052 GCF_002837175.3 Physeter macrocephalus
CTAGCTTTGGGGTTTTTTTGTTCTTCTTTCTCTAATTGCTTTAGGTGCAAGGTTAGGTTGTTTATTCGAGATGTTTCCTGTTTCTTAAGGTAGGATTGTATTGTTATAAACTTCCCTCTTAGAACTGCTTTTGCTGCATCCCATAGGTTTTGGGTCGTCGTGTCTCCATTGTCATTTGTTTCTAGGTATTTTCTGATTTCCTCTTTGATTTCTTCAGTGATCACCTTGTTATTAAGTAGTGTATTGTTTAGCCTCCATGTGTTTGTATTTTTTATAGATCTTTTCCTGTAATTAATATCTAGTCTCATAGCATTGTGGTTGGAAAAGATTCTTCATACGATTTCAATTTTCTTATATTTATTTACCAAGGCTTGATTTGTGACGCAAGATATGATCTATCCTGGAGAATGTTCCATGAGCACTTG
>NC_041222.1:23347844-23353642 GCF_002837175.3 Physeter macrocephalus
CTGAATTTTTTTTCAGGTAGACTGCCTATTTCCTCTTCATTTGTTAGGTCTGGTGGGTTTTTATATTGCTCCTTCATCTGCTGTGTGTTTTTCTGTCTTCTCAGTTTGCTTATCGAGGGTATTACATTTAGTGAAATAAGTCAGACAGAGAAAAACAAATACTGTATGTTTTCACTTATACATGGACTCTAAAAAATAAGACAAATGAATGACTATAACACAACAGAAATAGACTCACAGATATACAGAACAAACTAGTGATTACCAGTGGGTAGAGGGAAGCAGGGAGGAGCAAGATAGGGGTAGGGAATTAAGGGTTACAAACTACTATGTATAAAATAAATAAGCTACAAGGATATACTGTATGGCACAGAGAATATAGCCAATATTTTATTATAACTTTAAATGGCTTATAATCTATAAAAATAATGAATCACTATGTTGTACACCCGAAAGTAATATAATATTGTAAATCAACTATACTTCAATTTTTAAAATTTATATTTACAGCTGACTCCAGAGTCTTTTGTAGGGAGGGAGCTAACTTTGTTTAGAAAAATACTTTGATAAGCCATTTTGGATGACAAAGATGAAGTCCTGAGGGAAAGATGAGGTTCCTGAGAGCTTATAATGTAAGAAAAAAGCAAAACCAAACTGTTATGCCTTAGAAATGAATGGAATGTTGAGGTGGGGCGAGTAATGAAAGGTTGGAAATGGGATTGAAGAAGGGAGCGACGGAGCTGAACAACACAGCCAGATGCTGGCTCTTGTGGGCAAGGCGGCCAGTTAGAAATTACCTGTGCCTGGAAGTCTTTTAAGAACAGTACTCCATCTTAAGTTCATTTCATTTCTATAATACAAAAGATAGATTGGCATAATACTTTTAGAAAGTAATTTGGCAAGTATATATCCAATTTGTTTTAGCCTGATAATCCCAATTCTTGATATCTACCCTGAAAAATTAAATCAAATGTGGAAACGTCAAAAATTGGAAACAACCTAGATCCTAAGACAGAGATTGCTAAATAAACTATGGTACTGCCCCTTGACGGAGTACTTTGCAACTATTATATGATTATAAGATACATATATAAGATATATATATATCTCATATGATTATAAGATACATACAAGAAAATATATGACAAATGTTTTATGAAAAAAATAAGAAAAGTTATAACTCAGTCTTACCCTACTAAGTAAACAAATCAAATG
Source organism: Physeter macrocephalus (assembly GCF_002837175.3). NCBI lineage: Eukaryota > Metazoa > Chordata > Mammalia > Artiodactyla > Physeteridae > Physeter > Physeter macrocephalus. The sequence continues at coordinate 23,349,060 of NC_041222.1, forward strand.
ACTAAGAAGTTTACTGAATAGAAAATATTTTAAAAGAAATACACCAGGGGAATTCCCTGGTAGTCCAATGGTTAGGACCCCAAGCTTTTATGGCTGAGGGCTTGGGTTTGATCCCTGGTTGGGGAGCTAAGATCCTGCAGGCCATGCAGCATAGACCAAAAAAAGAAAAAGAAATATATCAAAAATCTTAACAATAGTCATCTCTAAATGTAATTTTCTCCCTCCATTTTTCTAAGTTTTTGAAATTTTGCATAGCAAACATGTTTAACACTTAGATTGGGAAAATCTTTAAATAATCTATATTTTAAAATCAATTTTAAACCTCATTTTAAATTTCTTTATTGCTGTGGTTCTCTAGCAACTAGATGAGGGAAACAGCTTCATGGTTATAGAAAAGTGGCCACCTGTGCTTTCTTCTAGACCCAACTCTGACCTTGGTCAATTCAGGTCACCTTTCTGAGTGCCATCTGTGGGACAGGAATAAAGACACCTCCCTGACTCTTTCACAGGATTGTTGGGGGATACAATGCACTGGAGAATATGAAAGCCCTCTGAATTCTACTTCCATATAAAACCATAAAGAACTGTTACTGTTAGATTAGAATCTAGGGGTAGTCAATTCATTCTTCCACTCTCAATCCATTATTCGTTTGCAAATGGTCACCTAATACAATCCAAGAAAATATATTGTATATAGGTCACATTTCTATATAGCACATATTGGGATAAAATTCAGTATATTACTTTGGAAACAAAATACACAAAAGATCCTGAAACCAGAAGTAGTATAATTCTCTTTAACAGTGTGTATTCATGTGTGGTATGTGTGTGTATTTGAGTGTGAGTGTGTGTACATGTGCAATGAGTGTGGTGTGAGTTGTGTGTGTGAGTGTGGTATGACTGTTGTGTCCACATGTATGATGTGTGTTAGTATGTGTTTGGTTGAGTATGTGTACATTAAGGAGACCTTGGGAGCCAGAGAAGAATTTAGAATTGCTATTGCCTTATAAAGAGTTCTATTTTGTTTTGTTTTGTTTTGTTTCACCTGACTACCCATGATGAGTCTGGATATTAAACAAACTTTTGGGACCAAAAATTACAGATCCAAGTTCTGGAAATGTGAGCCTATCACATAGTGAAGGAGACTGTTCAGTGGTTTGAATGGACCTGATTGCAATATCTTAAACTTTGAGCAGAATTCAAAGTCCATCTTGGGTTCCTTCCAAAAGTCGGGTGATGAATGACACGCAAAGACCCAAGGCAGTTTCCTCTCCTCACCCCCCTGACCAAAACCAATACGTATAGTGGAAAGAACACAAGACTTTAGTCAGAGGCTTGAAGTTATATTCCTACTTTCATCAACTATAAGGCCATCTCTGACCGCCAGCTCAGCATGGTGCCACTTCACCCCACGCCACCCTGTTACTTCCCCAAATTCCCAGGGCCCACTTGGATATCCTCTCCCATTGACAATTCCTCCCAATTCATCACCAGTTCTTATGACCGGACCCCTCTGCCTCTCAACTCTTACAGCTGCATCCTTTCCCACTCTGGCCTGTACCATTCAAATGAGGTAAGTTCCCAGCCTGGCCCATCTACCTGTGATTATCCAGGCCATGTCAGAGGCTGGACATTCGGGAGCCAAGAGAGCACTTTCAAGTTATTTAGCCTCTCCTGACCCAAGTTCCAAGGCTGGTGGACTAAATGATCTCTAGTGCCTTTTCTTGATCTAACATTCCATGATTCTGTCACATGATGATAACAACAACAAATATAATGATAATTACACCTGAAACTTGTATAGTGGGTCAGTTCTCAATGCCTCTTTACTCACATTATCTCCTTGACCCACACGACATGTAAATAAACCAAGTATTATCATCGCCATTCTACAGATCCATTTTGGAGGTTACATGATTTGTTTTTCCAGGATAGCGGGACTCAGACCCATATCTTCTGACTTTGACTTCTAAGTTCTTCCCTCCGCAGAATAAGGTATAGCAAAACTCTTTTGCTGTTTATTCAGAGGAAACAATGCATTTGTGCAATTACAGTAGTTCCAAAATTCAAATATAATTAATGCAACTTTTTCAGACTAGATTCAGATCTTTTGGGGTATAACAAAACACTTCAATTCTTGTGAAGGAAGCCATGTCTCCTGACCAGAAGAGAAGTTGGTAGGATTTCAAGGAGACTAGAATTTAGCACATATACCCTAATAGCTTATCCAAATACAGAGCACCATGGGCCTCATCCTTTCTACAGTTGCACAAGTCCTTGACATTCTCTTCGATTATGTGCTAGTGTTCCATCGTTGCTATATAAGAAATTATCACAAACTTAGTGGCTTAAAGCTACACAAACTTATTATCTCACAGTTCTATAGGTCAGCAGTCTGACATGGGTCTCACTGAACCAAAGTTAGGTGTTGGGAGGGCTGGTTCCTTCTAGAGTTTCTAGGGGACAACCTGTTTCCTTGCCTTTTCTAGCTTCTAGAGGCTTCTTGCATTCCTTGGCTTGTGGCCCCCTTTCTTCATCTTCAAATCCAGCAATGTAGCATGCTGCTGACCCTGCTTATGCTGTCACATCTTTTTCTCTGACCACAAAAGGAAAAGGTTCCTTTTAAGGGTTCAAGTGATTAGATTAGACCCACCCAGATGACCCAGGATAACCTCCTCATCTCAGGGTCCTTAATCATATTTGCAAAGTCCTTTTTGCCATGAAAGGTAACATATTCACAGGTTCCAAGGATGAGGATATCTTTGTAAGATCATTATTCAGCCTACCACAATGATTATTTTTCATTGGTTTTATTAAAAATAATAGCTAAAATATATTGATGCTACTTCTATATGTCAAATACCAATGTAGGAGCTTTATATACATTACAACAAACTTGTATAAAAATACCACAAGGTTGGTACCACTATCACAATTTTATACACAGTGAAATTGAGACTCCTGGGCTAAATAACCCTACAAGGTCACCTAGCTAGTCAGAGGCAAAACAGACCTCTAAACCACTGTAAAACAACTGGGTGCAGCAGAAATAGCCACTTTTCAATGAAATCACTAATTCCCAGGCATAAAGCTGGCATGTAGCTAAGCTCAGCTGGAAGCCTACAAATATCTCTGCATGGGGGACACCCTCCCCATCCACAGACCCCGGTTTGCAGCCTGAGATTCCTTTGCTGCAGCATGTTCCATCCACAGCAAAAGAGAAATCTAGAGATTGAGATGGCAAAAGCTTCCTAAGACAAAAATTCTTCTAAAACCTCTGTAGACTCTTGAGATTTCTGGTAACACATGGCAAATGTGACAGGTTTCCTGAGCATCTGCTAGTACTTGGCATCGTCACACTCCACAGTCAATTTCAAAATTGTCGTTTTTGGCCCACTAAGGCTTTAAATAGCACCTCCTAACAGCCAGAACAGCTTTTGCAGCTTTCACTTTCTATTAAGAGCATGTCAGGGTTCACAAACTATAGAAAAGAAATGTCACAAAGTAAATGCTTTTATACATTTGGTTTGTTTAAATTGCTTTGAAGACATTGAGAATGAAGACACATGGTTCAAAATAATGACAGAAATATTTCAGAAATAATGATGTCATATCTCAAAGCACCCAAAGTATCTACTGCTACCCAAAACAAGATGCTGGGATAGCAATGCACATGTCACATTAATGTCAGGGCCAAAATGGGAGGGAATAAAAGAAAATAAAATTTCAAAACACTAACGTTTATTGAGCACCTTCTGTTTGCCAGGAGTTTTAGAGAACTAATCTCATTTAATCCATAAAATAGTTTTAAGTAACCCAATTTTACTGGTGAAGACACAGAGCCTTAGAGAGGTTTAGTAAAGGTCCAAGGTCACCCTGCTCAACAGCAGTGAGACAGGGGCTACCTGGCCAAGAAAAGAATCCACTTCACTATATACCCAACAAAAGAAACCAGGCTCGAGGGTATAGGCGAGAGTCAGCCCTGGCTCCTTGGAAGGCAGCCCAACTAGGAAAATAATATTTATGTGCTTATAGGCTGTGTGGGAGACCAGAAGCATTAAAGCTTCAGATAAAGACAGGCAAGTGCAACTGATTTAGTTCCAGCCATACAATCTCAACTCACCTAACAGAAATGGTGATAGTAATACCTTGTGATTATGTGGCACCCTTCTCAGGGAAGCTCAGAGCTCTTTACTGTCACATTCACATTCTTCTTCCCATCAGCTCTAGAATGGAGGAGACAGCACAATCACCTTTCTTTTACAGAGGGAGAAGTTAATGCATTTGCCTAAGGTCATTCAGGGACACAGAGGCTTGGAGAGACCACAGCCCTGAAACTCTTGCCCAGACTGCTTACTGGATCTACAAAAACAAATTCAACACCCTGGGCTCAAAGACCCATGGGTGGGGCTTCCCTGGTGGCGCAGTGGTTGCGCGTCCGCCTGCCGATGCAGGGGAGCCGGGTTCGCGCCCAGGTCTGGGAGGATCCCGCATGCCGCGGAGAGGCTGGGCCCGTGGGCCATGGCCGCTGGGCCTGCGCGTCCGGGGCCTGTGCTCTGCAACGGGAGAGGCCGCAGCAGAGG
>NC_041222.1:23353806-23360385 GCF_002837175.3 Physeter macrocephalus
GCTTCCCTTCCCTGGTGGCGCAGTGGTTGCGCGTCCGCCTGCCGATGCAGGGGAGCCGGGTTCGCGCCCCGGTCTGGGAGGATCCCGCATGCCGCGGAGAGGCTGGGCCCGTGGGCCATGGCCGCTGGGCCTGCGCGTCCGGGGCCTGTGCTCCGCAACGGGAGAGGCCGCAGCAGAGGAAGGCCCGCATACCACCAAAAAAAAAAAAAAGACCCATGGGTGAAACATCCATTTAGTCAGCCTAGCCACGCTCTGTAAAATCGCTGTCAAAATGGCCCATACTACTTAAAACATGTGACAGGAAGGGCCTCTGTATCCTTCATCCCTCCAGATATTCACTTCTGGTGGAGAGAGGATCTTTTTTTTGGCTAAACAGCAGATTTGCATTACTGAAAAAGAATCAGTCTTGACCAGAGAAGGGTTTGTTTGTGAAAATTATGGTCTACCCCAAAGAACCTCAAATTCCTGAGCCAGGAAGAGCCTCAATCTTTTCCCAGGATGGAATTTAGAATTAGAGTTTCTGACCTTGACTACAAGGAGCACCAACTGAAGAAAGTATGACCCCAGGGGAGGACTTGGAGAAAGAAAAGGAAAAGGAAGAAAGACCCTGCTGAGAAGGGACCCTTGAGTGCAGCATCCACTGTATGGACCATCCCCCAGGTGAACCACACAGATGGTAAAGTTTTCTGTAGCACAAGCTCTGTAAACCCTTGGTGTTTGCAATTGGCTGCTGGTGTGAGAGTGGTTTTTTTGAGGACTGTGCTTATATGTTCTTCCAGATATCTCAGGGCTTAATAGCAAATATACACAAGATTCATAATGTGTCTCCCAAAGCACAATTAAAGCAAAAAGAAGTCTATTGGTCTTAAGCAAAAGTATGCATCTTATTCCAATTACCAGAGTTAACCAAATGTTCTATTGCACCTACACAAAAGCCTTCACAATTAAAGATACTGCTCAAGGCACAAGGCTTAGCGGACAAGATTTGCAATGCCAACATCCTCAGCTTCAATCTTGAGCCAACCATTGAGACACTCACAACTCCTAGGGAAGTAGTTGAGTGATACTGTCCCCTCCCTGAGGCAGACACTTTACTATTATGAAATTTTGAAAGCTAATACCAGATTTTTAGAAATGCTACAGTCTCAAATGTGAATTGAATGAAAATAATGTGTAATTTTGTTTTGCGTATTGCTCTGAGATTTGAAACACAAGATCAGGGCTTTTGGATTAATAAAATGTGTTTTGCCTACCCCTCACTTTCCCAGTGTCTGATGAATAAAATCCAAAGGAAAATAGAAAAGAAAGGAAAAAGAGAAGCAATCTAAATTAGAGGAAATCAGGAGAGAAGATTCAAGAAAATTCTACTACAAAGACAACAGACAAAGACAAAATAAAGGAAGGATAAGAACATAATCTAGCTGAGAAGAAAGTGACCAGAACCCAAGGAAAAAGTCATAAACAGCCGCCCCACCCCAGCTCAGAACTGCAGGGGTTGGAAGCAAGAATTGGCCAGGGAGTAGTAACTGTGAGGCAAATTCAGTCTCCTAGGCAATCTCAACTGTAACTATAAATAAATTTATCATTAATAAAACATTAGAAAATCAAATCTGTCAGGATATTAAAAGAATAATACACCATGACAAAGTAGGATTTATTCCAGGAATGAATGCAATTATGGCCAATATTAGGAAATCTGTAATTCATCATATTAATAGGTCAAAGGAGAAAAGCCATCTGAGTACCTCAATAGATGTTTCTTATAAAACAAGTGATAAACTTTTAAATCTATGAGCTAGAAATAGAAGGGTATTCTTTCATGTGATATGGAATATCTGCAGTCAGATTAATTGGCAATGTAATACTTAAAAGAAAAACACTATGGACATTTGCAGCAGAGGAAGGCCCGCATACCACCAAAAAAAAAAAAAAGACCCATGGGTGAAACATCCATTTAGTCAGCCTAGCCACGCTCTGTAAAATCGCTGTCAAAATGGCCCATACTACTTAAAACATGTGACAGGAAGGGCCTCTGTATCCTTCATCCCTCCAGATATTCACTTCTGGTGGAGAGAGGATCTTTTTTTTGGCTAAACAGCAGATTTGCATTACTGAAAAAGAATCAGTCTTGACCAGAGAAGGGTTTGTTTGTGAAAATTATGGTCTACCCCAAAGAACCTCAAATTCCTGAGCCAGGAAGAGCCTCAATCTTTTCCCAGGATGGAATTTAGAATTAGAGTTTCTGACCTTGACTACAAGGAGCACCAACTGAAGAAAGTATGACCCCAGGGGAGGACTTGGAGAAAGAAAAGGAAAAGGAAGAAAGACCCTGCTGAGAAGGGACCCTTGAGTGCAGCATCCACTGTATGGACCATCCCCCAGGTGAACCACACAGATGGTAAAGTTTTCTGTAGCACAAGCTCTGTAAACCCTTGGTGTTTGCAATTGGCTGCTGGTGTGAGAGTGGTTTTTTTGAGGACTGTGCTTATATGTTCTTCCAGATATCTCAGGGCTTAATAGCAAATATACACAAGATTCATAATGTGTCTCCCAAAGCACAATTAAAGCAAAAAGAAGTCTATTGGTCTTAAGCAAAAGTATGCATCTTATTCCAATTACCAGAGTTAACCAAATGTTCTATTGCACCTACACAAAAGCCTTCACAATTAAAGATACTGCTCAAGGCACAAGGCTTAGCGGACAAGATTTGCAATGCCAACATCCTCAGCTTCAATCTTGAGCCAACCATTGAGACACTCACAACTCCTAGGGAAGTCCTTGGTGTTTGCAATTGGCTGCTGGTGTGAGAGTGGTTTTTTTGAGGACTGTGCTTATATGTTCTTCCAGATATCTCAGGGCTTAATAGCAAATATACACAAGATTCATAATGTGTCTCCCAAAGCACAATTAAAGCAAAAAGAAGTCTATTGGTCTTAAGCAAAAGTATGCATCTTATTCCAATTACCAGAGTTAACCAAATGTTCTATTGCACCTACACAAAAGCCTTCACAATTAAAGATACTGCTCAAGGCACAAGGCTTGGCGGACAAGATTTGCAATGCCAACATCCTCAGCTTCAATCTTGAGCCAACCTTGAGACACTCACAACTCCTAGGGAAGTAGTTGAGTGATACTGTCCCCTCCCTGAGGCAGACACTTTACTATTATGAAATTTTGAAAGCTAATACCAGATTTTTAGAAATGCTACAGTCTCAAATGTGAATTGAATGAAAATAATGTGTAATTTTGTTTTGCGTATTGCTCTGAGATTTGAAACACAAGATCAGGGCTTTTGGATTAATAAAATGTGTTTTGCCTACCCCTCACTTTCCCAGTGTCTGATGAATAAAATCCAAAGGAAAATAGAAAAGAAAGGAAAAAGAGAAGCAATCTAAATTAGAGGAAATCAGGAGAGAAGATTCAAGAAAATTCTACTACAAAGACAACAGACAAAGACAAAATAAAGGAAGGATAAGAACATAATCTAGCTGAGAAGAAAGTGACCAGAACCCAAGGAAAAAGTCATAAACAGCCGCCCCACCCCAGCTCAGAACTGCAGGGGTTGGAAGCAAGAATTGGCCAGGGAGTAGTAACTGTGAGGCAAATTCAGTCTCCTAGGCAATCTCAACTGTAACTATAAATAAATTTATCATTAATAAAACATTAGAAAATCAAATCTGTCAGGATATTAAAAGAATAATACACCATGACAAAGTAGGATTTATTCCAGGAATGAATGCAATTATGGCCAATATTAGGAAATCTGTAATTCATCATATTAATAGGTCAAAGGAGAAAAGCCATCTGAGTACCTCAATAGATGTTTCTTATAAAACAAGTGATAAACTTTTAAATCTATGAGCTAGAAATAGAAGGGTATTCTTTCATGTGATATGGAATATCTGCAGTCAGATTAATTGGCAATGTAATACTTAAAAGAAAAACACTATGGACATTTGTATTAATATAAAAAGCGAGACAAAAATGCTCACCATCGCAACTAGTATTTGAACATCCTTCTGGTAGTGCTAAGCAATTGAATAAGACCACTAGAATTAAAAAGAAGTAAAATATTAGGAAAGAAGAGGAAATATTATCCTTATTTGCATATAACAATATATCTACCTGAAAAAAATCCAAGACAATCAATTGAAATAAATATTGGAATTAAAAGGAGAGTTCAGTAATACAGCTATTTTAAAAACAAATATATATATTAAATGATAAATTTTCTATATGCCAGTTATATCCATTTTCTCCCCAGCTAGAACCCAATCATGTTGAGAAAACCTAAAGGAAAATGAGGGTAAAAGAAAACTAGACACATAAACATTTCAGGAAACATAAAGATACCAAAAGAATACCAGTTATCTATCTTATGACTCCCCACTACAATGGCAGGGTTCAGAAAAAGTGAGAAACATTTCAAGGATCAATACAAATGGTCACATACATGTAAGAACAAGCAGCATCCCCTTCCCCTTTGTCAGAGTATTTTAAATTTTCATAACAGATTGAGTCTTTACCATAGTGACCCACATCCATGCATCAACCTGCTTTATAAGAGCACACTTCTATCTAAACATCAAAGTCATAGACACCGTGTCTACATCGTGCTCCAGACCCCTAGTCACAAGCAGGTAACCTCACTACCAGACCTTCACAGGTTCCTATGTTAGGCTCCTCTAATCTATATAGCAATGGTTGTCTTCCTTTCTTCCTAAAACTCTGGGTTTATTCCTTCATATACTTTTCAAACCCTGGTCTCTCATCAATTCAATCCATTAACAAGGAAACCTTTGTCTTATTATTTTTACTTAGGCACTGAAATACTCCTACCCACTCAGGGTCTGCTCTATGCATTTATTCATTCATACATTCATCCAACAAATGTCTAGGAGTCCCAACTACGGGCTAAGCACTGCTGCTGGTGACATAATAATGAATAAGCTGGATACAGTAGGGGCCCCCTCAGAGGTTATAACCTAGTAGAACATTCAAACAAGTTGAGAAGCAATCACAATACAGTCAATAAATGTGTGCTAGGGGAAGTACACAGTGCTAACAGAATAGAAAGTAGGGACATCTAACCCAGGGTGAGGAGCAGGGTGCAGAGAGACCTGAAGGATGAGTAAGAGTTGAAAGGCCAAGTATAGGGTGGGATGGGGAGAGGAAACAGCATGGCTTGTTTTATTTGTTTCTGGCATAAAAGACAGCCACACCTTCAACTAACATTCTCAGACCCAACAGGTGAGCTTCTAAGAGTTGTAACCATTTTAGCTGGTACAGATATTATATTACACAAGGTGTTTTATAGCTCCTTGGAGATCTCTGACAGCACTCTAAATAATCCTTGGAACTAACAGAAGTTTCAAGTAAATATGATGAATTCTGGGCAGAGTGTTTTTAAGAGCCTCTTTATCCTCTGGGACTGAAACCCCTTTCAAGGACTGCTCAAGCAATTCTACTTGTTAGATGACAACCCCCATGGTTACCAAGGATGAAGACTCTTTTGGTCTTCAGTAAATGTTTGAACTCTGCTGAGTCTGACAGCAAAATCCCAAGTACAAAGATGAATTTTATGATGTAGGCTTTTCCCATCAAGGCTCATGATTAACTAAGTTTTTTTTAGGCTCAAATCAGGTTCTGCTACCATGGTCAGCATTTGAAGTATATAGCATAGAAAAGAACGGCTTTATAGATTTGGGAAATCTTACTATCTTTTGTCCAGCACAGTCTGAATGTTACAAAGAAAAAATTTCTGCTAATCTCCTAAGAACCAGCACTGCTTATCCAACTCTAGCTGTTCCTCAGCTACTACAAACACCACTTTATTAAGACGTTGCTACTGGCCCCTTCAAACATTGTTTAAATTTTAAATAGGAAAGACATGTTTATTACTGGAAACTAGTTACTACGACACCTTCCTAATCTTAAATATTTACATGTATTCTGTTAGATCCTGAAAGGGAAGAAACTCCAATATACACTCGTATAAATTATAGTAAAATTGGTTTGAAAACTAATTTTTTAGTAAACAATATATTTGTTGCTTAAAGTGTGACCTAATTATTGATCTCTAGAAATAAGCAACTTTTTTTTATATATATACAGCAGGTTCTTATTAGTCATCAATTTTATACACATCAGTGTATACATGCCAATCCCAATCACCCAATTCAGCACACCACCACATCCACCCCCCCCGCGACTTTCCCCTCTTGGTGGCTATATGTTTGTTCTCTACATCTCTGTCTCAACTTCTGCGCTGCAAACCAGTTCATCTGTACCATTTCTCTAGGTTCCACATATATGCGTTAATATACGATATTTGTTTTTCTCCTCCTGACTTACTTCACTCTGTATGACAGTCTCTAGATCCATCCACGTCTCAAAAAAATGACCCAATTTCGTTCCTTTTTATGGCTCAGTAATATTCCATTGTATATATATATATATATATATATATATATATACACACACAACATCTTCTTTATCCATTCGTCTGTCGATGGGCATTTAGGTTGCTTCCATGACCTGGCTATTGTAAATAGTGCTGCAATGAACACTGGGGTGCAT
>NC_041222.1:23360556-23361348 GCF_002837175.3 Physeter macrocephalus
TGCAAAAGCTTTTAAGTTTCATTAGGTCCCATTTGTTTATTTTTGTTTTTATTTCCATTTCTCTAGGAGGTTCGTCAAAAAGGATCTTGCTGTGATTTATGTCATACAGTGTTCTGCCTCTGTTTTCCTCTAAGAGTTTTATAGTCTCCATCTTACATTTAGGTCTCTAATCCATTTAGAGTTTATTTTTGTGTATGGTGTTAGGCAGCGTTCTAATTTCATTCTTTACATGTAGCTGTCCAGTTTTCCCAGCACCACTTATTGAAAAGACTGTCTTTTCTCTATTGTATGTCCTTGCCTCCTTTGTCATAGATTAGTTGACCATAGGTGCGTGGGTTTATCTCTGGGCTTTCTATCTTGTTCCATTGATCTTTCTGTTTTTGTGCCAGTACCCTATTGTCTTGATTACTGTAGCTTTGTAGTATAGTCTGAAGTAAGGGAGTCTGATTCCTCCAGCTCTGCTTTTTTCCCTCAAGACTGCTTTGGCTATTTAGGGTCTTTTGGGTCTCCATACAAATTTTAAGATTTTTTGTTCCACTTCTCTAAAACATGCCATTGGTAATTTGATAGGGATTGCATTGAATCTGTAGATTGCTTTGGATAGTATAGGCATTTTCACAATATTGATTCTTCTAATCCAAGAACATGGTATATCTCTCCATCTGTTGGTATCATCTTTAATTTCTTTCATCACTGTCTTATAGTTTTCTCCATACAGGTCTTTTGTCTCCCTAGGTAGGTTTATTCCTAGGTATTTTATTCTTTTTGTTGCAATGGTAAATGGGAGTGTTT
>NC_041222.1:23362068-23362894 GCF_002837175.3 Physeter macrocephalus
GGATAAATCCCACTTGATCATGGTGTATGATCCTTTTAATGTGTTGTTGGATTCTGTTTGCTAGTATTTTCTTGAGGATTTTTGCATCTATATTCATCAGTGATATTGGTCAGTAATGTTCTTTTTTTGTAGTATCTTTGTCTGGTTTTGGTATCAGGGTGATGGTGGCCTCATAGAATGTGATTGGGAGTGTCCCTTCCTCTGCAATTTTTTGGAAGAGTTTGAGACGGATGGGTGTTAGCTCTTCTCTAAATGTTTGACAGAATTCACCTGTGAAGCCATCTGGACCAGGACTTTTGTTGGTTGGAAGATTTTAAATCACAGTTTCAATTTCATTACTTGTGATTGCTCTGTTGATATTTTCTATTTCTTCCTGGTTCCATCTTGGAAGGTTATACCTTTCTAAGAATTTGTCCATTTCTTCCAGGTTGTCCATTTTAGTGGCATAGAGTTGCCTGTAGTGGTCTCCTAGGATGCTTTGTATTTCTGTGGTATCTGTTGTAACTTCGCCTTTTTGATTTCTAATTTTATTTGAGTCCTCTCCCCCTTTTTCTTGATGAGTCTGGCTAATGGTTTTCAATTTTATCTTCTCAAAGAACCAGCTTTTAGTTTTATTGATCTTTGATATTGTCTTCTTTGTTTCTATTTCATTTATTTCTGCTCTGATATTTATGATTTCTTTCCTTCTACTAACTTTGGGTTTTGTTTGTTCTTCTTTCTCTAGTTCCTTTAGGTGTAAGGTTAGATTGTTTATTTGAGATTTTTCTTGTTTCTTGAGGTAGGCTTGTATTGCTATAAAATTCCCTCTTAGAACTGCTTTTGCTGC
>NC_041222.1:23364172-23372951 GCF_002837175.3 Physeter macrocephalus
CCACTATTATTGTGTTACTGTCGATTTCCTCTTTTATAGCTTTTAGCATTTGCCTTATATATTGAGGTGCTCCTGTGTTGGGTGCATATATATTTATAATTGTTATATCTTCTTCTTGGATTGATCCCTTGGTCGTTATGTAGTGTCCTTCCTTATCTCTAGTAACATTCTTTATTTTAAAGTTTATTTTATCTGATAGGAGTATTGCTACTCCAGCCTCTTTTGATTTCCATTTGCATGGAATCTCTTTTTCCATCTCCTCACTTTCAGACTGTATGTGTCCCTAGGTCTAAGTGGGTCTCTTGTAGACAGCATATATATAGGTCTTGTTTTTGTATCCATTCAGCAAGCCTGCGTCTTTTGGTTGGAGCATTTACTCCATTCACATTTAAGGTAATTATCGATATGTATGTTCCTATGACCATTTTCTTAATTGTTTTGGGTTTGTTTTTGTAGGTCCTTTTCTTCTCTTGTGTTTCCCACTTAGAGAAGTTCCTTTAGCATTTGTTGTACAAATGTTGTTGCATTTAATGTTGTCCCAGAGGTCTCTTAGGCTGTCTTCATTGCTTTTCATTCTTTTTTCTTTATTCTGTTCCATGGCAGTGACTTCCACCATTCTGTCTTCCAGGTCCCTATCTGTTCTTCTCCCTCAGTTATTCTGCTATTGATTCTTTCTAGTGTAGTTTTCATTTCAGTTATTGTACTGTTCATCTCTGTTTGTATGTTCTTTAATTCTTCTAGATCTTTGTTAAACATTTCTTGCATCTTCTCGATCTTTGCCTCCATTCTTTATCCGAGGTCCTGGACCATCTTCACTATCATTATTCTGAATTCTTTTGCTGGAAGGTTGCCTATCTCCACTTCATTTAGTTGTTTTTCTGGAGTTTTATCTTGTTCCTTCATCTGGTACATAGCCCTCTGCCTTTTCATCTTGTCTATCTTTCTGTGAATGGGGTTTTTGTTCTACAGGCTGCAGGATTGTAGTTCTTCTTGCTTCTGCTGTCTGCCCTCTCTCAATTTTATTTTGTGTCTGCTGGTTGCTGTTGGCTCTGGGTTAATCCCCATGTCTTCAACAAGCTAGCCAGTCTTCTTCATATGGTGGAAGAAGAGCTCCCAATCGGGTTCGCGCCCCGGTCTGGGAGGATCCCGCATGCCGCGGAGAGGCTGGGCCCGTGGGCCATGGCCGCTGGGCCTGCGCGTCCGGGGCCTGTGCTCCGCAACGGGAGAGGCCGCAGCAGAGGAAGGCCCGCATACCACCAAAAAAAAAAAAAAGACCCATGGGTGAAACATCCATTTAGTCAGCCTAGCCACGCTCTGTAAAATCGCTGTCAAAATGGCCCATACTACTTAAAACATGTGACAGGAAGGGCCTCTGTATCCTTCATCCCTCCAGATATTCACTTCTGGTGGAGAGAGGATCTTTTTTTTGGCTAAACAGCAGATTTGCATTACTGAAAAAGAATCAGTCTTGACCAGAGAAGGGTTTGTTTGTGAAAATTATGGTCTACCCCAAAGAACCTCAAATTCCTGAGCCAGGAAGGGAAATCCCACTCCTATATATTTACTTAAGAAAAATGAAAATATATGCCATGCAAAGATGTATCTGAAGGTTCATAGCAGTTTTATTCTTAATAGCTCCAAACTGGAAACAAACCAGATGTGCCGCAAGTAATTAATGAACAAATGGTATAACTATACAGGTGACTACTACTCAGTCACAAAAAGAAATACTGAAAGACTTGAAGCATAGATGATTCTCAAATGAATAATGCAAGTGAAAGAAGTCAGACACAGAGAACCTACAGGCCAAATGACAAAGACAAAACTAATGCCATGCAAAGATCAGGAGTTTCCAGGGTCCAGAGTAAAGGAGAGACTGAATGCAAAGGGTCATAAGAGGATTTTAGGGATGATAAAAATGCTCTATATTTTGATTGTGGTGATGCTTACTTAGCAGTATACATTTGTCAAAATTATACATTTAAGTTGATTAATTTTATTGTTTAATTGTTCATCAATAAAGCTTATTCTTCAAAAATATCAGAAGGAAACATAATAAAAAGAAGCCATCATCATTTATTTAAAAAAAAAAAAAAGAGTCAGTGTAGGAGAGGACTCCACAAAAGACTGGAACAGACACCTCTGGAGCCTGTAACTGGTAGGAACACACACAAATGATAATGCTGGTGAACTGCTGGAGGCCAAATGTGGACTAATTTTAGTGTTAAACACCCCTGGGGCCCAATCTTAGAAGAGCCACCACATTTTCATGGGTTTTACTCCAGGAATTCCAAGAGGTTCTCCAAAATAAGCAACTTTTGTAAATTCCATGACAAAGGAAACATCATTACTTTCTTCCTAAAACTAGGAATAAAATGAGGATAACTGCTCTCACCCCCATCTATTAATATTGTACTAGAGGTTCTAACTAAAGTAAAACTATCTTCATCCAAAGATAACATGATTGTCTATGTAGGAAATCATAATGCATTGAAAGAAGGAGAGAGGGAAAGGAGGAGGGATGGAAAGGAGGAGGGAGGGAAGCAAAGGAGGAGGGAGGGAGAGAGGAAGAGGGAGGTACTACTAAGTGAATTTATCAAGATCAATACAAAAACCAAATGTATTTGTATATATATGAAACACTTAGGGATAAATCTGATCAAAGATAGGTAATGAATACTGGGATACTGAAAACTACAAAACATTGTTAACAGAAAAGTAAAAAGACATAAGTAAATAGACAGATATGCTGTGTCTATGGATCAGAAGAATCAACATTGTTAAAATGTTAATTCTATCCAAATTGATCCATAGATTTAATGCAATCCAAATCAAAATTCCAGGACTCTTTTGTAATATCAATACTTGACAAGCCAAATCATGTAATTTATATGGAAATGCATATGGCCTAGAATAGCCAAAACAACTTTTTAAAAAGAACAAAGAAGACTAACACTACCTGGCTCCGAGACTTATTATAAAGCTACAGTGATCAATACAGTGTGGTGTGGGCATGAAGAGAAACATATAAGTAAAAAGGAACAGAGTCCAGTAATAAATGCACACATATATGGTTAGTAGATTTTTGACAAAGATGCAAATGCAATCCCGAAAAGAATATGTGAAAGAAAGGACCTTCCTTCAATCCATAACTAAACCACATACAAAAATTAACTCAAAACAGACATAAATGTAAAACCTAATATTGTAAAATTTGTACAACAAAAGCTTTAGGTTAAGTAAAAATAATTCTGATACAGTGCCAAAAGCATGACCCGTACAAGAAAAAACTGATAAATTGAACTTCATCAAAGTTAAGGCTTTGGCTCTTCAAAAGACACTGTAAAGAGAATGAAAAGACAACCCACAGACTGGGAGAAAATAATTATAAGTCACATATCTAATAAAGGACTTGTTTCTAGAATATATAAGGAACTCAAAACTTAATAATAGGAAAACAATAACAATAAATCAGCAAAAGATTTGAGCACATCTTCATGAAAAGATGTTCAACATCATTAGTCATTTGGGAAATGCAAATTAAAACCACAATGAAATAAGCACTACATACCTTTCTGAATGACTAAAATTTTAAAAACTGAACATTTTTCATTTTGGAAAAGATGTGGAGGATTTAGAACCCTGAAACACTGCTGGTAGGAATGTAAACAGTACAACCACTTTGGAAAATATTTTGGTAATTTCTTAAAAAGTTAAACATATACCTACTATATGATCCAGTCATTTCTTTCCTAGATATTTACCAAGAAAGTAAAAGTATATGTCCACACAAAGACTTCTGCACAAATGTTGGTAGAAACTTTATATGTAATACCCAGACTGCAAGTAATCCAAATGTCCATCAACAGGTAAATGGATAAACAAATAGTGGTAAATCTATACAATGGAATACTATTCAGCAATTAAAATGAATGAACAATTGATATAGGCCACAACATTGATGAATCCCAAAATATTCATGTTGGTTGAAATAAGCCAGACCAAAAAGAGCGTTCATGCATGATTTCACTTATATAAAATTCTAGAAAATTCAAACAAATCTACAGTGACAGAAATCAATGCTTGCCTTTAAAAGATGAGATAAGAGAAAAGAATAATAGAGGGACAAGGAAACTTTTGGGAGTGATGGATATGTTATCTTGATTGTGTTGATATACATATCATTTGTGGCTATACATGTGTGTACATCATGATATAAAAAAATCAAAGCGTATGAGACTGTACACTTTAAAAATATGTACATGGACTTATATATACTACCAAACATAAAATAGATTCCTAGTGGGAAGAAGTCTCAGAGCACAAGGAGATCAGCTCGGTGCTTTGTGACCACCTAGAGGGGTGGGATAGGGAGGTTGGGAGGGAGATGCTAGAGGCAGGAGATATGAGAATATATGTATATGTATAGCTGATTCACTTTGTTATAAAGCAGAAACTAACACACCATTGTAAAGCAATTATACTCCAATAAAGATGTTAAAAAAATATGTACACTTTATTATATTAATTATACCTCAATAAAGCTGTAACAGAAGAATATATATACATATATGTATCAAAGTGTTGACAGTAGTTATTTTGGGGTGGTAGAATTAAGACTGCTTTTTATTTTATTCTATATACTTCACTTTATTTCACAATTTTTATAAATAAATATATCACATTTAAAATCAGAAAAAAATAGTAACTTTTTCTACTTACTTTATATTACATTTAAAAAAATAATAACTTTCTGGTCTTGATCTGTATGCTTTTAATTTGAATAATTTGTAAAAGATAAAAATATACAATTGAATACTCTGGTTTTGTTCAGCAAGCACTGTGTTATAATCTTTCTAACACAAAACAGAGATTTGGGTTATATTTTTAAATAAAACCATAAAATTCCCTTTGTGTTACTATATCACAGGATACCTAATCATTCTCTTTCATCTGGTGTTTAAATATTCTCCTCTTCTTTTCTTTCCCTCTTGCTATTATAGTTAACTTTAAAAATTACCTTCACGCACATAACTTACAAATACTTTTTTTAAAATTTTTTTAACATCTTTATTGGAGTATAATTGCTTTACAATGGTGTGTTAGTTTCTGCTTTATAACAAAGTGAATCAGTTATACATATACACATGTTCCCATATCTCTTCCCTCTTGCATTTCCCTCCCTGCCACCCTCCCTATCCCACCCCTCTAGGTGGTCACAAACCACCGAACTGATCTCCCTGTGCTATGCGGCTGCTTCCCACTAGGTATCTATTTTACGTTTGGTAGTGTATATATGGCCATGACACTCTCTCACTTTGTCACAGCTTACCCTTCCCACACGCCACATCCTCAAGACCATTCTCTAGTAGGTCTGAGTCTCCATTCCCGTCTTACCCCTAGGTTCCTCATGACCTTTTTTTTTTTCCTTAGAATCCATATATATGTGTTAGCATACGCTATTTGTCTTTCTCTTTCTGACTTACTTCACTCTGTATGACAGACTCTAGGTCCATCCACCTCCTCCATACTGTTCTCCATAGTGGCTGTATCAATTTACATTATTCCCACCAGCAGTGCAAGAGGGTTCCCTTTTCTCCACACCCTCTCCAGCATTTATTGTTTCTAGAGTTTTTGATGATGGCCAATCTGACCGGTGTGAGATGATATCTCATTGTCGTTTTGATTTGCATTTCTCTAATGATTAATGATGTTGAGCATTCTTTCATGTGTTTGTTGGCGATCTGTATATCTTCTTTGGAGAAATGTCTATTTAGTTCTTCTGCCCATTTTTGGATTGGGTTGTTTGTTTTTTTGTTATTGAGCTGCAAGAGTTGCTTATAAATTTTGGATATTAGTCCTTTGTCAGTTGCTTCGTTTGCAAATATTTTCTCCCATTCTGAGGGTTGTCTTTTGGTCTTGTTTATGGTATCCTTTGCTGTGCAAAAGCTTTTAAGTTTCATTAGGTCCCATTTGTTTTTTTTTGTTTTTATTTGCATTTCTCTAGGAGATGGGTCCAACAGGATCCTGCTGTGATTTATGCCATAGAGTGTTCTGCCTATGTTTTCCTCTAAGAGTTTGATAGTGTCTGGCCTTACATTTAGGTCTTTAACCCATTTTGAGTTTATTCTTGTGTGTGGTGTTAGGGATTGTTCTAATTTCATACTTTTACATGTAGCTGTCCAGTTTTCCCAGCACCACTTATTGAAGAGGCTGTCTTTTCTCCACTGTATATCCTTCCCTCCTTTATCAAAGATAAGGTGACCATATGTGTGTGGGTTTATCTCTGGGCTTTCTATCCTGTTCCATTGATCTATATTTCTGTTTTTGTGCCAGTACCATACTATCTTGATTACTGTAACTTTGTAGTATAGTCTGAAGTCAGGGAGCCTGATTACTCCAGCTCCATTTTTCGTTCACAAGATTGCTTTGGCTATTCGCAGTCTTTTGTGTTTCAATACAAGTTGTGAAATTTTCTGTTCTAGTTCTGTGAAAAATGCCAGTGATAGTTTGATAGGGATTGCATTGAATCTGTAGATTGCTTTGGGTAGTAGAGTCATTTTCACAATGTTGATTCTTCCAATCCAAGAACATGGTATATCTCTCCATCTATTTGTATCATTCTTAATTTCTTTCATCAGTGTCTTATAATTTTCTACCATCGAGGACAGTGTTGGCTGTGGGTTTGTCATATATGGCCTTTATTATGTTGAGGAAAGTTCCCTCTATGCCTACTTTCTGCAGGGTTTTTATCATAAATGGGTGTTGAATTTTGTCAAAAGCTTTCTCTGCATCTATTGAGATGATCATATGGTTTTTCTCCTTCAGTTTGTTGATATGGTGTATCACGTTGATTGATTTGTGTATATTGAAGACTCCTTGCATTCCTGGGATAAACCCCACTTGATCATGGTGTATGATCCTTTTAATGTGCTGTTGGATTCTGTTTGCTAGTATTTTGTTGAGGATTTTTGCATCTATGTTCATCAGTGATATTGGCCTGTAGTTTTCTTTCTTTGTGACATCTTTATCTGGTTTTGGTATCAGGGTGATGATGGTCTTGTAGATTGAGTTTGGGACAGTTCCTCCCTCTGCTATTATTTTGGAAGAGTTTGAGAAGAATGACAGTAAAGATGATCCAAAATCTTGGAATTAGAATAGAGAAAATGCAAGAAACATTTAACAAGGTCCTAGAAGAACTAGAGAGGAAATAAGCAACGATGAGCGACACAATAAATGAAATTTAAAATACTCTAGAAGGGATCAATAGCAGAATACCTGAGGCAGAAGAACGGGTAAGTGACCTTCAAGATAAAATAGTGGAAATAGCTACTGCAGAGCAGAATAAAGAACAAAGAATGAAAAAAATTGAGGACAGTCTCAGAGACCTCTGGGACAACATTAAAGGCACCAACATTCGAATTATAGGCGTCCCAGAAGAAGAAGAGAAAAAGAAAGGGACTGAGAAAATATTTAAAGAGATTATACTTGAAAACTTCCCTAATATGGGAAAGTAAATAGTTAATCAAGTCCAGGAAGCACAGAGAGTCCCATACAGGATAAATCCAAGGAGAAACACGCCAAGACACATATTAATCAAACTGTCAAAAATTAAATACAAACTCTTTTAAAATACATGTGATGAGACAGCCTCATCCACCAGTGGGCAGACAGCAGAAGCAAGAAGAACAACAATGCTGCAGCCTGTCAAACAAAAACCACATTCACAGAAAGACAGACAAGATGAAAAGGCAGAGGGCTATGAACCAAATGAAGGAAAAAGATAAAAACATGGAAAAACAACTAAATGAAATAGGGATAGACAACCATCCAGAAAAACAATCAGAATAATGAGTGTGAAGATGATCCAGGACCTCGGAAAAAGAATGGAGGCAAAGATCGAGAAGATGCAAGAAATGTTTAACAAAGACCAAGAAGAATTGAATAACAAACACCTAGAAGAATTAAAGAACAAACAAACAGAGATGAACAATACAATAACTGAAATGAAAAATACACTAGAAGGAATCAATAGCAGAATGACTGAAGCAGAAGAACGGATAAGAGACCTGAAGACAAAGTGGTGGAATTCACTGCCATGGAACAGAATAAAGAAAAAAGAATGAAAAGAAATGAAGAGAGGCTAAGAGACTTCTGGGACAACATTAAATGCAACAACATTCGCATTATAGGGGTCCCAGAAGGAGAAGAGAGAAAGAACCCGAGAAAATATTTGAAGAGATTATACTCGAAAACTTCGCTAACATGGGAAAGGAAATAGAGATCCAAGTCCAGGAAGCACAAAGAGTCCCAGGCAGCATAAACGCAAGGAGAAACACACTGAGACACACAGTAATAACTGATAAAAATCAAAGAGAAAGAACAATTATTGAAAGCAACAAGGGAAAAATGACAAATAACATACAAGGGAACTCCCATAAAGTTAACAGCTGATTTCTCAGCAGAAACTCTAAAAACCTGAAGGTAGTGGCATGATATATTTAAAGTGATGAAAGGGAAGAAACTACAACCAAGATTACACTACCCAGCAAGGATCTCATGCAGATTCAACGGAGAAATCAAAAGCTTCACAGACAAGCAAAAGCTAAGAGAATTCAGCACCACCAAAATAGCTCTAAACAAATGCTAAAGGAACTTCTCTAAGTGGGAAACACAAGAGAAGAAAAGGACATATAAAAACAAACCCATAAAAATTAAGAGAATAGTAATAGGAACATACATATCAATAATTACCTTAAACGTGAATGGATTAAATGCT
>NC_041222.1:23373049-23375701 GCF_002837175.3 Physeter macrocephalus
CAGCAAGGATCTCATTCAGATTCGATGGAGAAATCAAAAGCTTCACAGAAAAGCAAAAGCTAAGAGAATTCAGCACCACCAAAATAGCTCTAAACAAATGCTAAAGGAACTTCTCTAAGTGGGAAACACAAGAGAAGAAAAGGACATATAAAAACAAACCCATAAAAATTAAGAGAATAGTAATAGGAACATACATATCAATAATTACCTTAAACGTGAATGGATTAAATGCTCCAATCAAAAGAAACAGGCTTGCTGAATGGATACAAAAACAGAAAATTAATAAGGAAACACAAGCTTTAAATTACACAATAGACCAGATAGATTTAACTGATATTTATATGACATTCCATTCAAAAAAGGCAGATTACACTTTCGTCTCAGTGAACATACATATCAATAATTACCTTAAACGTGAATGGATTAAATGCTACAATCAAAAGAAACAGGCTTGCTGAATGGATACAAAAACAAGAACCATATATATGTTGTCTACAAGAGACCCACTTAGACCTAGAGACACAGATGGATAGAAAGTGAAGGGATGGAAAAAGATATTCCATGCAAATGGAAATCAAAAGAACGCTGGAGTAGCAATACTCATATCACATAAAATAGACTTTAAAATAGTGTTACAAGAAACAAGGAAGGGCACTACATAATGATCAAGGGATCATTCCAAGAAGAAGATATAACAATTATAAATATATATGCATCCAACACAGGAGCACCTCAATACATAAGGCAACTGCTAACAGATATAAAAGAGGAAGTTGACAGTAACACAATAATAGTGGGGAACTTTAACACCTGACTTACACCAAAGGACAGATCATCCAAACAGAAAATTAATAAGGAAACACAAGCTTTAAATTACACAATAGACCAGATAGATTTAACTGATATTTATATGACATTCCATTCAAAAAAGGCAGATTACACTTTCGTCTCAGTGCACAGGGAACATTCTCCAGGACAGATCACATCTTGGGTCACAAATCAAGCCTCGGGAAATTTAAGAAAATTGAAATCATATCAAGCACCTTTTCTGACCACAACACTATGAGATTAGAAATGAATTACAGGGAAAAAAGATAAAAAACACAGACACATGGAGGCTAAACAATATGTTATGAAATAACCAAGAGATAACTGAAGAAATCAAAGAGGAAATCAAAAAATACCGAGAGACAAATGACAACAAAAACACGAAGAGAGAAAAAAACCTATGGGATGCAGCAAAAGCATTTGAAATGAAAAAGGAGAAGTTACAATAGACACCACAGAAATACAAAGCATCCTATGAGACTACTACAAGCAACCCTATGCCAATAAAATGGAAAACCTAGAAGAAATGGACAAATACTTAGAAAGGTGTAACCTTCCAAAAGAAAGAAGAACATAACCCAAAGTTAGTAGAAGGAAAGAAATCATAAATATCAGAGCTGAAATGAATGAAATAGAAACAAGAAAACAAGAGCAAAAATCAATAAAACTAAAAGCTGGTGAAGAAATAGAAAATATCAACAGAGCAATCACAAGTAATGAAATTGAAACTGTTATTAAAAATCTTTCAACAAACAGAAGTCCAGCACCAGATGGCTTCACAGGTGAATTCTATCAAACATTTAGAGAAGAGTTAACACCTATCCTTCTCAAACTCTTCCAAAAATTTGCAGAGGAAGGAACACTCCCAACTCATTCTATGAGGCCACCATCACCCTGATAACAAAACCAGACAAAGATCCTACAAAAAAAAAAAGAAAATTACTGACCAATATCACTGATGAATATAGATGTAAAAATCCTCAAGAAAATACTAGCAAACAGATTCCAACAACACATTAAAAGGATCATACACCATGATCAAGTGGGATTTATCCCAGGAATGCAAGGATTCTTCAATACATGCAAATCAATCAATGTGATAAACTATATTAACAAATTGTAGAATAAAAACCATATGATCATCTCAATAGATGCAGAAGAAGCTTTTGCCAAAATTCAACACCCATTTATTATAAAACCTCTCGAGAAAGTGGGCATAGAGGAAACCTACCTCAACATAATAAAGGCCATATACGACAATCCCACAGCAAACATCATTCTCAATGGTGAAAAAGTGAAAGCATTTCCTCTAAGATCAGGAACAAAACAATGATGTCCACTCTCACCACTATTATTCAACATAGTTTTGGAAGTCCTGGCCACAGCAATCAAAGAAGAAAAGAAATAAAAGGAATACAATTTGGAAAAGAAGTAAAACTGTCACTGTAGATGAAATGATACTATACATAGGGAATCCTACAGATGCTACCAGAAAACTATTAGAGCTAATCAATGTATTTGGTAAAGTAGCAGGATGCAAAATTAATGCACAGAAATCTCTTGCATTCCTACACACTAAAAACGAAAGATCAGAAAGAGAAATTAAGGAAACAATCCCATTTACCACTGCAACAAAAAGAATAAAGTACCTAGGAATAAACCTACCTAGGGAGACAAAAGACCTGTATGCAGAAAACTATAAGACACTGATGAAAGATATTAAAGATGATAAACAAATGGAGAGATATGCCATGTTCTTGAATTGGAAGAGTCAACATTGTGAAAATGACTACACTACCCAAAGCAATCTACAGATTCAATGCA
>NC_041222.1:23375766-23382137 GCF_002837175.3 Physeter macrocephalus
TCACCACTATTATTCAACATAGTTTTGGAAGTCCTGGCCACAGCAATCAAAGAAGAAAAGAAATAAAAGGAATACAATTTGGAAAAGAAGTAAAACTGTCACTGTAGATGAAATGATACTATACATAGGGAATCCTACAGATGCTACCAGAAAACTATTAGAGCTAATCAATGTAGTAATCAAGACAGTAAGGTACTGGCACAAAAACAGAAATATAGATCAATGGAACACGATACAAAGCACAGAGAGAAACCCATGCACATATGGGCACCTTATTTTTGATAAAGGAGGCAAGAATATACAATGGAGAAAATATAGCCTCTTCAGTAAGTGGTGCTGGGAAAACTCGACAGCTACATGGAAAAGAATGAAATTAGAACACTCCCTTACACCATACACAAAAATAAACTCAAAATGGATTAAAGACCTATATGTAAAGCCAGACACCATAAAACTCTTAGAGGAAAACATAGGCAGAAGACTCTATGACATAAATCACAGCAAGATCCTTTTTGACCCACCTCAAAAAGGAAATGGAAATGGAAATAGAGAAATGGAAATAAAAACAAAAATAAACAAATGGGACCTAATGAAACTTAAAAGCTTTTCCAGAATAGATGGAGATTCCCTAGGCTGGGGGTGGGACTGAGGGGAGTGATGTGAGCTTACTCACCAAAACACCCAGAACCTTGTGGGATCCAGCAGCTGAGGAGACCTGAGAAATGCAGTTGTTAAGGGAAATGAAGAAAGCGATCTCTCTTCCTTGGCTGAGTTTCTGGGTCTTGTTACCTACTCATAACATGTGGAGTGCTACCCTGATGACAGAGGGGTTTTCTCAGCAGCTAGGGTTCATCTGGACACCCTGTCTGTGAATCTCAGGGAAGTCTCAGCTGAGTCTCTATTTTCTCCAATTCCATTCCAATTCAACTCAAAAAAAACAGTTTCACACCTGCTCTACCCCTGAAACCACCGGGGACCTTTCACAGATATAGATGAGACCTGGCCCCCAGATGCTTCCCATCTGGTTGTAGAGGGAAGACACACAGACAGCCCTCCCATTCGCCACCTGCTAAGAACTCATCAGTGCCCTAAGAGAGGCAGCAGCAAGGGGCGTGGGAGACTCACAGAAGAAGGAGAAAACAATGACAAAATTGTGAATGAAAAACCATTTTCCACTTGAAGGTTCTTCTTGTTTTTAAAGGCATGTAATGTTTAAACCCTCCTTACACCCATTACTTATGCACTGAGTACATAAGCAGCTGAAGTTTGACACAGTCCCTTTTTATTTAAACATTCTTAATTAAAACTCAAGCCAAAGAATTAAGACTTTGATCCTGGAGACCTTAAATAAGAGATCTTGACATAGGTACACTAGCAAATGTAAAATAGATAGCTAGTGGGAAGCCACCGCATAGCACGGGGAGATCAGCTCCCTGCTTTGTGACCCCCTAGAGGGGTGGGATAGGGAGGGTGGGAGGGAGACGCAAGAGAGAGGGGATATGGGGATATATGTATACGTATAGCTGATTCACTTTGTTATACAGCAGAAACTAACACACCATTGTAAAGCAATTATACTCCAATAAAGATGTTAAAAATTTTTTTTAATTAAAAAAATAAAGTGAATGAGGGTGATGTGTAAAAAGAATCTAAAAAAGAGTGCATATATGTATATGTATAACTGATTCACTTTGCTATATAGCAGAAACTAACAGAACATTGTAAATCAACTTTACTCCAATAAAAATTAATTTCAAAAGAAAGAGAAAAGATATCATATTGGGGAAAAAAATGAGGGAGGAAATGATATATTTTCAGTGCAAAGGGTTACTGTTGACATTTTTCAGTAGACAGAAGATAACACAACAAATGTATAACTTGTGGTGAATTTCCTAAATCCAAGAAATACTCTTCTGCCGTGGAGGCAGGTCAAAATCAAGCGCTTCAGAGTTATGACTGGAGCCGACTTGGGTACAAATGCAGCAAGCCAGTGAGTGAATGCATTCACTCCTCACACCTAGTCAATTGTTACCACGCAATAATGTACAACCAGATCTTCTGATTTGTTTTAAAGATGTCTGAATTCTTGGTTATAATGTGAACTCTCCCCCATTTAAAAAATAGTGCTAATTAAATAAAGAACAAACTTTGTGTATTTCAACAAAAGACATCTGGGGACTGTTCTGGACCTGCAGGCTGACAGTTTTCTACTTCTGGGTTGAGCCTAAGCCTGAACTTCTTTCACTTGAGTTCCAAAACTTTTCATGAGCATCCTTTGCCTTGTTGAATTGATCCTCAACAAGAAAGGGATTAAGACTTTCAATGAAGGACATCTGGTTAATCAAGGCAATATTGAACACATGTCCTTACCTCTATTCCTTCCTGGAACTCCACTGATGAGAATAAAGAAATAAAGAGGTAGAATCCCATAAGGACTAAGAGAACAGTAGAGAAAACCACAATAATAAAGATAACAGGAAAGGAGACAACACAGATGAGAGGTGCCAACAAACCTTTGGCAGATGGAAAATGAATGGAGGATTTATCATAGCTGAGAAAGCTGAATACAAAAAAGACCTTAAAAAACAAACAAAAAACAAAAAAACCTGCAATGGAGGGTAATAAGGAGAAGAGAAATAAACCAATTCATACCATATGCCCCATAAAAACTTAGGGATTGGTGGCACCAGGTATACAAAATTGCAGACGAAGTTTGGGACTGAAAATAGCACTGGCTGAACATCTACACAAGGAGTGGTCAGACTGGGAATTAAATCTGTGAAGAAATTAAACCAGAGATTCTCCAAATCTATACACTAGATACAGTGGAAGGTAGGGAAGAGGTACTATGCTAAAAACAAAGGTAGTAAGCGCAAAGTCTACATTCTGAATAGTGAGGTTCTCATCCAGCCCTTGCATGGCTGAGATCCAAGAGTACTGGAAGACAAGCATATAACCCCTAATCTCCAGGCAGAAATGTTGAGGGTCCTGAATAGCCCCAAGAAAAGACATAGGTACTGACACATGGGGATCCCCAACAAAAGAAAGGTCCCAACCAATAATACTTCACAGAAACTTTATGTAGAATTAACCTCAAAGAGAAGATAAATATCTCCAACATAGTATTTCTCAAGGAACCCTAGGGTTCTACAAAGTGTCACTAGGGGCTCTGTGAAAGATCATGATTCAAAAAGTAATAATAAACAGCAGTTTTGAACATCACATGCCTTATGAAAAAATGATGGACAGTGACCCAACAGCTCCATTAGCAATTTAGTAAGAGATCTTTCAGCAGTGCAGTATAGGATCATGTTTATTGCATTAAGCCCATTCTCAGTATTTGACATGAAATAGAAAAGGCTGTTGATAACTGGTGAGTGCTACACTGCATGGAGGTGACTATGGTTGGCTGATGACATAAAATTACTTCAACCATCTTTATTTATGGGCTGCTTATGTGAATAAATAAATTCTGCTGGTGAATAAAATTATAGAAAAATTTCCATTCTAAAGAACAAATTTTTATGTACTGTGATTCAATTGCCTCCCTGTCATTTTGCTATTATTTTAAACGTGCAAAACATGGGTTGTAGAGGTTAGAAATAAATTGTACTGTGAAGCTTCCATTTTTCGTGATACTTTGTGGAGTTATTTGTTGTCTTTATCCTATACTTTATTAGCATTATATTTAACAAACATATCTGATGGCTCAAAATGGTTATTTCTGAAGATGAGGTATGATTTAGAAAAGAAGAATTTTAAACCTGTCAATGGGCAATTCCAATAAATTAGGGATAAAGGATTATAATCTCAAGATTCATTTCACTGCAATGGTGCAACAGGTGATTGAAAAAAAGGCCAGTCACTCACAGAAAGACAATGAATATGTTGCTCTAGTTTTCAACTTTCAACATGTCTGAGCAAACTTTTCTTATTTAGCAATCATCAAGAGATCATTTCATTTTGAGTGAAAATGAAATACATGTGTGCTTACCTTAAATTTGACCCAGACTTCAGTATTTGTGCAGGAAGAAAGAAGCACAGGTTTCAAAGTAATTAGATAAATTTTATTCTTTATTTTCAGTTTCAAAAATAATACTCTTTTATGCCTATATACTCCATAAGAGAGAAACAGAAACCAACACATATTTATAATAATTTGTAATTGCTAAAATTAAAATTAATCCTTGTCAGGATTAGGAATTAGGATTAGGAATTAGGAATTAGGATTAGGAGGAAAACTATTCTTCCATACATGTTATACCACATATCATAACTCATTAGGATGTTATATAGCAGAAATTTGAATAAGACTTTAGGCTACTTGGATAAAGTTTTAAAAATCAAGTAGGAAATGTTTAAAGAAAAAAATCTGAAGTTACCACTATCTATGTTACTGACTTACATAAAGTCGACATCCTATATGGGAAAGGGCACTACACAAAAAGAATCAGCTAATATACTGAACAAAATAAGCAAATTTGCAGGAAAAATATTATTCTCTACTCAAAAGAGCACTGGAAATTATTTTTGAATTATTATATCCAAAATTTAGTGGTCATGTTATATATCTTGAGCTGAAGATTTAATAATTTTATGCAGAAGTTCCCTGAGACCTGAAAATTATTTCAAGGATTTTCTAAGAGAAACAAAAAAATCGAGAAAGGCTGTTCTAACACAAAAGGAAGATCATAAACAAACATAAAAGGAGCATGGAAGCAACAGAAAATTTTCATGCATCAGAAAAACTTTGGGAAAAAATTATAACTAATATCCTCAAATATATTAGAAAGGTTAAATTATTACATCCATGAATAAACAGGAGATGTAACCCAAGAAAAGGAACAAGCAGAGAACAAGAAAGAATTCTAAAAACTTTAAAATACGATAGCAGAAGTGAAAAATGCAATGGAAAATTTGGAAGACAGAGTCAATGAGCTCTCCCAGAGAGTGGGGGGGTGGGGTGTAGGAGGGATGGGTGGGCAGGTAACACACAAGAATAATTAAGAAAAGGATCTTTCTAGGAAGTACAACCTCTAACATTTTTCCAGGAAAATAAAAAATTATTTTAGGAGAGGAAGTTACCGAATAAATAAGAATATTTCTAACAGTGAAGAGCCCACCCAAGTTCTCAACACAGTAAATGAAAGAGAACCACACCAAGGCACACCATTCTAAAAGTTTAGAACACTGAATAGAGATAAAACAGGTCAAGTGCAAAACCTCAGAAATCAGATGTGTTCTCCAGACCAATACTGTAAACTAGATGTTAATGAAACAGTGCCTTCCAAATTCTGAGGGAAAATTATTTCCAAATGTAAATTCTATACTAGCCAAATTACCAGTTAAGTGTGATGATAAAATATAAGCATTTACAAATATACAAAAATATAAACTTATCTTCTATACACTTTTTCTCAGGAAGTTACTGGAAAATATATTCCAGCAAAACAAGGAAGTTAGCCCAAAAACAGGAAAACACAGGATACAGAATATAAGGACTCCAACATGAGAGCAACAAAGAAATGTCCCAGGATGACATTTGTCTACTGCCTAAAGCTTACTGCAAGATTACTGGGGTCTCCAAGTTATATGGATTGCTCCAGGAAAGACATCTTAGAATATCTGATGTGTGTTTATGAAAAATAGTACTAAAAGTAGTTGCACTACAGGAAGGGAGGGAGGGAGAGAGGAAGGAAGAAAGGGAAGCGGGGGAGAGAACAGGAAAGGAAAAGGGAAGGAAAGACAGAGAAAAAGGAGGGGAGAGAGAAGGAAAAAAGAAAAGAAGGGAAGGAGGGACAGAGCAGTATAAGACTGGGAAAATTTTGGAAATTCAAGGCAATAATAACTAGTATTTTCTTAAGTAATTTTCTTAGGATAATTTTAAAGACTGAGGCACTTGGCCTTATTATACCCAATACTGAGGCATGTCATGTATTTCCCTCTGAAATGTGTGACTTTTTTTTAAACATTTTTATTAGAGTATAATTGCTTTACAATGGTGTGTTAGTTTCTGCTTTATAACAAAGTGAATCAGTTATACATATACATATATCCCCATATCTCTTCCCTCTTGCATCTCCCTCCCTCCCACCCTCCCTATCCCACCCTTCTAGCTGGTCACAGAGCACCAAGCTGATCTCCCTGTGATATGGGACTGCTTCCCACTAGCTATCTATTTTACATTTGGTAGTGTATATATGTCCATATATACACTACCACTCTCTCACTTTGTCCCAGCTTACCCTTCCCCCTCCCTGTATCCTCAAGTCCATTCTCTGGTAGGTCTGTGTCTTTATTCCCATCTTGCCCCTAGGTTCTTCATGACCTTTTTTTTTTTTTTTGATTCCATATATATGTGTTAGCATATG
>NC_041222.1:23382161-23407976 GCF_002837175.3 Physeter macrocephalus
TGGGATTGCTGGGTCGTATGGTAGTTCTATTTTTAGTTTTTTAAGGAACCTCCATACTGTTCTCCACAGTGGCTGTATCAATTTACATTCCCACCAACAGTGTATGAGGGTTCCCTTTTGTCCACACCCTCTCCAGCATTTATTGTTTGTAGATTTTTTGATGATGGCCATTCTGACCGGTGTGAGATGATATCGCATTGTAGTTTTGATTTGCAAGAAATGTGTGACTTTTAAAGTGCATAATTAATTGTGTTCTCTCAATATTTAAGAAAATTATATATTTCAAATATTCCAATAATTTCAGTTCAGTGTAACTGCCAATGTTTAAGAAAGTAATATAAATAGTTGAGTCATATTTTTTTGGTAAGCAAATCATTTTTCAAGCATTTAAATGTTTCTGGAGATGCCAGTCTTGAAACTGCTGGTTGAATTCAACCCAGACAAAGGGTTGAACCTTGCTCTAATTTTTTTTTAATTTGAATACTAAGTAGAGATTCCAATTAGCCACAAGCCACACAACCACTCTATTACACTCAATTACACAGCCTCAGCCCTGTAAGCATTTGAATTGTTGAACCTTGATTTAAACAAACCAAACAAAAATTATGAGGTTACAAGTGCATCCAATCTTTTACAGTGAGTCAAAGGAAACTGAACCTAGAGTGTAACTGGATATTGAAACATAACCGAAAGTTACACCCTGTGTAAACCATTCAAAATTTATTCAGCATCACCAATGAATAGTTATACTCAGTGTATCCTGGTTGGGTAGAAGGGAACAAGAAAATCCTAACAGACTGGGCTCAGGTTTAAGATACAGAAAACACTAATCATGCTTGTAGCTCTATATCTACTCATCTACACTTACTGCTTCAGCATCTCTGTCTGAAACGTTGAGATAAGGCTTACCTTTATCATAGTCGAATTAGAAAAGCTTAGTATGGAAGAGGATGGGAAAGTTCTTTGAAAAGGATACGTGAACACTCTTATTATAAATTAGAGTCCTAAAACTACTGTATTTAGGAAAATCCAATTTTAGGTATTAAGACTGCTATAGAAAATCCATTTCTCTTTTCTTAATCAAAGGACAATTTTCAAAGGAAAATTTCTTTTATCCCTAAGTAATCCTCCCAGGTCCCTCTCTGTCTTGTGAGATGTCAAGTCTCACAGCTCTTAATGTGAGCTCCTATAGGGTAAGAGCTTCAGTATTTAGGGGCATTCTGTAGAGCCCCTCAGATGCCATAGGCGACATTGAGAATTCCTAAATAACGCCTTTTTCAAAAATACACTATTGCCAGTAGAGCCCCAAGCCCATGAAACAGAAAAAAATTGAATGTAGGAAGGAGTAAAAGATGTTTGATACTTTGTAACAACCTGCCAACTATTTCCTTTCTCCATTCTCATGTTGCCATGGCAACAAAGAGACTTATCTACCAGTTAATAAATAAGTGAAAAAATACCACTATGCAGCTATTTATTCTATAGATTTATAGGACCTTAGCCCACTGGACATGTTGGCAGCACTGGATACTTCTTGCCACTGATTCTGCTTCAATAAATCCCAAGCAGTTCCAGAATACCGGCATGTCAGGGAGCTAAAGCCACTTCCTGTCACATTCATTTTTCATGCCTTTTCCAACTGTCTCAGATGGGGAGACTCTGGGAAAAAGGCAACTGGAAAAGAAGATCTTTACCTTGCTCAAAGGCTTTCAACATATATAATTATTGGTCAAGCAATGGCAGAGCCATCAATCCTTCTCAACTCATATTAAGTGTTAACCTAAAGAAATTCATAGAAAAATATTTTAAAACACATAGAAATCAAAATTCTTGGAATTTTTCTTCAATTTCATTCAAATATAGCAATGGATAAGTGCACTGAAAACCCTGGGGCTCATGTTTTAAAAGCTACCCTAGAGCATAAAAAGGTGGAACTCAATTTGCCCATGGAGCAAACTCTATAAAACTGATTCAGGGATAGGAGAGAGGATTTCATCTCTGTACAGCAAGTCTTTCAACCGCTCTTTCAAAGGGAGAATCTGAAGAAAGGCGTTTAATGTCAAGAATATCTGGAATTGTAATGAAATATGCTGTGGCTTTGCAGTGTTCTGGGGAAGAATCTGGATAAAAATTTAACTAGTTTTTGAGAGAGTTCCTTGGTAACTGCTTCATTCTGGAGGGAAAAAAAATAGTTTTAAGGACTTTATGAAAGTAGCAGCTGAATTTGAAGATACAGATTTTTGTTCTCTTTTTTTACTTGTACCAATACAGAATATGTGTTTATGAGTCACATTTACTTGTTAATAGAGCAATGAATTTTCTCTTTAGCTACAGATCGAGGCACTTTTTACAAGCCCACAGCAAATGGAGTCCTCCCACATAGAGAAATCACAAAGCAGAAGGCTGACAGGCTCGGCTCCAGGGTTCCTGAGCAGGGAGCTTTCCAGACAGTATTAAACAACGATGCAAAGTTCATGTCATGCCTGTCTACTCCAGCAACACCCTGAAAATTCACAAAACACCCAATGCTGGGGACTGCAACACACTTGTCAAGAACGTGCAGGCAACAAAATGAATGCAGGCAATCTTCACAGGTGTGAGAGTGTTTTGAGAAGTCCCACCCCATAGTTTTGGCTAGGAAAGCCTCTTTTGTCAAAAGGCTCTATGCTTCCCTCTGAGCACCAGTTGGTTATAAAAATAGACTGCCAAGGAATAGAATATGGTGGTAGGAGGGAAGCCACTGATCAGTGGTGAGATGTGAGGCAGCAGCTGGTGTGTTCCATCAGGCTCATTGAGCTGGGAAGGGCCTTCAAAGAAGATTCTGGGAGAGGCAGCCTGCCAAGAGCAAAAGCATTATATGCTCCATCTAGATCAGTAAATGTTTTTATAAACCAAAGAGATGATGAAGGAAAGTTCTTCATCACAGAAGAATACCTGCTAATAATGCAAAAGAAATAACAGAACTAGAAAAATCACCCTTTATGTAAATAATAATGAATAAAGGATCTGGACCTCAATTACCAATGGAAGCTAAGACCATTAAGTGACAGGTTGATGGTGAACTTTACAACACACACTCTGGTTTAAATCACCTGAACCCAGTAACCAACCTTAAAATACTATGAAAAGTAGAAAAACCAGTCATTCTGTGCTTCACCATCTGTGAATTATGCTTGCCCAATAATTGAATCTAAATCTAGTTGCCTCTAGATCAAGTTACCAGTCTACAAAAAACAAGATTGAGGATGATGTTAAATGACGGCATGAGGATGCAATCAGCCAACTTCAAAATAAGAAAAACTGTACACGAAAAATGTCCCAGTAAAAATGTCCTGGTTTCTTTAAGAAATAAACAGCATGAAAAAGTGGAGTAGGGGCTGTTAGAGATCAAGGGACTTCAGAAAGATGGCAAACAAATGTAACGTATGAACCTTGTTTGGATCCTAATTCAAATAAAACAACTGTAAAAAGGCACTTTGGAGACAAATATGAAATTTTTCAGAGGTATTGTTTAATCCGATAATATAAAATCTTTGTTACTGTGTAGCAGTGTTTTTAAGTCCTTATCTATTGTAAACATACTGGTGTATACATGGGTGAAATAATATGGATTTGCTTTAAATATGCTACCAAAAAATAAAGATGTGGGGAGAACAGATGAAATAAGATGAGCAAAGGTTAATGAGTACATGAAGGTGCATTTTACTATTTGATGATGGATGTTTGAAATATTCCGTAATAAAAAGATCCAAAAGAGAGAGAGAGAGAGAATTGCTGTGGCAAGTTGGTCCCTTAGTTTAGTCCCCATTAACATAATCCATGGATGGACAGGAAGTTCACAGGGGGAAAGCAGACAAAGCGAACGCAGAAAGAAGCAAAAAGGAGGAAGGAAAACAGAATAGCTGGTCAAGTAGCTGCAGGTCATCTTGGTCTCTCTAAAGGAGACTTGAATTCACCTTTGTGATTGATTCAATCTTTTTTAAGGAAAAAATAATCTCAGATGAGCTCTTTGGTTAATTAAATGCTCTCACGCATAATTCTTGGCGGAAATGGTGAAATAACACAAATGTAGATATTTAGTCTGAGAAGATACAGTTTCTATTGGTGATATGGATTACTGTAAAAATGGCTTTGCCAGGATTATGTCTCTAAGGCTTTACTATTTATTTTTAGAGTACTATTTCTTTCCTATACATGGATTTAAATAATACCATTGTTTTTCCCAGGGAAATGGCTGGGTTCAGGGATAGGAAAAGGCAGGTGTACTGAGAATTGCTTATGTAGATAAGGATGTGAGACTCCCACAACAGCAGAAAGGCAGCAGGCATGATATTCAACTGCTTTAAAAGCAAATTAAACTGAACTCAGCACGGCTCAATCTGGACACCTTCCTCTGATATGCCATGTTACTTAAACCTGAAAACCCCTACAGTGTGGTGATGCTGGACTATTGTAATTTGGTATAATTATCCTGGTGAGAGCCACTGGTCAAGATCACTTGCCTTTGGGATTTCCTTAAAAGGAGTAAATATTTTAGCTGCCAATTGTTCACAGAAAGAGCAGATCCTGGGGCAGAAAATGAGGGTTGAGAAGTGAGGCAAAGATAAAATCCTTTATCTATCTGGAAATTAGATCTGGCCTCCAAAGTGTCACCAGCCTTGAGGACACCATCAGGGACTCACCACTCTGGATCCAGGCCTACAGAAGATAAGAGAATCCTCATCTAGAAGTTGTTTAGGTTACACTCCATGTTGAAAACTTCCCTTCCACTGTTTTTGAATCATCATTAGTTTTGTCAGTGTTGTGGTCTGGCCTCAGCCATCTCATGGCAACACACTCTGGGAAAGGCTTGTGCCCATATTCATGCAAAGAAGTAAAACAAAAGCTGCCAGTCAGGAATCTTATGGTGACCTAAAGCAGAGTGAGCAAAGGCTTATGTACAGAGCAACAGAGAGGCCAAAACTCCAAAGCCAGACGGCTTGACAATAGGACAGATTTTTTAGTACAGGATTTAGCATCTGGGTTTCCAAAGAACCTGGTGAAGACTGTATTTATTGCTGGAAGCCAGAGTAGAAGTAATAAAGACTTTGAATATAGGATATAGGATATTCATGCAAATGTGGTCTTACAAACAGATGAGGCACATAACCAGTTAAAAGTATAAAAGGAAATTTTAATTTTAGTTTGGATTTTAAAAAAACAAAAAGCAGTGCATTCAATTTCAAAGACAAACGTGCTGCAGCTGAAGCTCTTACAAAAAAGCTCAAAGAAAATTAAATGTGTTGGATGTGTGTGTGAGAGAGAGAGAGAGAGAGAGAGAGAGAATGAGAAAATCGTATTAGCCTTCAATATATCCACATCTATTAACACCAAGGAAATGGAAAAGAATTTTGTTAGACGTTAAAATTTGTATCAGATTCTGTTTTTGCTGGTAACCAACTACTCTGAATATGAAAGTCTGATTCAATTTGTGGTGTCCATCAACTGATGCCTTCAGGCCTCAGGACACATTAACTTATGATAAATAATAAGAACTGAGCTCTTCCAAAAAAGATGGTGAGATCACAGGGACTAACTTCCCCAGCAGAGGCCAACTAGAGTGACCCCATCCAGAGCTGACTCTGCCCTTGCAAATGAGACTGTATTTGGGGGTACCCTCGGGCATCTGGTCCTGCTCTGCTCTGCATTAGATTCCTTACCCCCTCCTCCACAATGCCAGCTGAGAGTCATTACTGGATAGAATCTAAGATTGAACATTGGTAGGTAGAACTGACTACCTCTCAGCACTTGATTCTCCACCCACCCACCTGTCCTAACGAGGAAGGAAACCCAGTCCTCCTCTCTAGTTCATTCCAACATCCCTTACTCTTATCAACATATGCTCAGCCAAGGATAAATTATCCTTTTTCCTATCACCTTCTGATGAATCCCCACTATACTTTTTCCTTGGCCCAAATATTTCTACCAAGTGACTGAAGTCCTGTCTGGCTGACTCCAAACAGATCTCCTAACAGATCTAATTTCTCAGTGAACTTACTACTATATAGATTTATGTCAATCTTCAATTGAATAATTTATCAAAAACTTATTGTCCATTCTGTGTGCCCAACATCATGTCAGACCCTAACTACACTTCCCAAAATATACCAGCCTTAGGAATATTTTTTATTTAGTTAATAATTTCATATTTTACTAACCAGTCACAAACATTGCTTATCACGTCCCAGGAATTGTTCTAAGTGCTGTTACATAGATTAACTCATTTAATCCAATCAGCTAATATTTACTGACTGCCTACTGTATACATAAGTATTAGACACTGTAAAGGGAATAAAAAATATATAATTCCCTAACCTTCAAGATCTTGAAATGTAGTCAAGTAGATAAGACTTAAACTCAAAAAACCAAAATAGGTCAATCAGTGCCATATAAGTGGTTCAGACAGCATGTTTTATTGGAGCTTAGAAAAGGGAGAAAGATATAAGTGACACATAGTAAATGTGTAATCAATGTTTCATTGAATTAAATTGAACAAGGGTATTTAATACTGAAAATAAAGACAGGTGGAGTGACTTGAAAATTTGATAATCTTAAAAATGTGCAGGAAAATGCTGAGATTACATGCATGTTTTCTTTTAAACAAGTTTTTACTTAAAACAATATAAAACATATTAAAGTGACATATTTTATTGGACAATATCACCACAGCACATGGGAATCCCTACAGGTGACAAATCTGATAATGTGCTAAAAATATGATCATAATTCACTCTGTTTTCTGTTAGAACATCACTATGGTTGGTGTGTATCCAACAGTTTTCCTTAATTTGAGCCTTCTAAAAAATATATTGTCATTTCATTAATAAAGTTTCTTCCCTACTGCTAAATTTGTTTTTTGTTTATTTCAAATAGAAAAAAAAAGCAGAACATGACTTTATTCTGAAAGTTCACAATGAAAAGTCATGTGTGGGGGAACTCTACATAGGAGGTACTATAGACATGAAAAAGTGGTGACTGGAATCTGTCTCACTCCTTTCCTGTGACATCAATTCATAAACCAAGATTAGGATGCCTAAAACATCACTAACAGTTTAGCACACTGGTATGATTTTCAGGGCAGAATCTCAGAACCAAACTATTCATGTTAAGACGGTAGCCCCATACAGAATCCAAAGGCCCCTATTAAAGTGGGAGGCTCATAAATTAAGGCACCAGTATCACAATTTGAATTAGATCTTGGAATTCCAATTTGCCATCAAGGTATAAAAGAAAAGAAAAGATCTCCCAAAAGAAGTAAGTAAGAGCACCTCCTAAAAGAGAAATGAGTAATAACAAAACAAAGATACTAAAATATACTAAAGCATATTAGACCACCTGGATCAAGTGTGGGCTACTATGAGAGGTAGGCAGCATGGAGCAGGGAAATGGACAGAGAGCCAGGACACCTACTGCTATTGCCTGCAATGAATGGATGAGGGGCCCTGCACAGTTGAGCAGCAGTGAGGAGGGCTGGATGATACTGTCTACAAAGATCCTTACTACACTTCCTGCTGTGGACTGGCCCCCAAGGGGCCTCCAATTTTACTGGACTTCCCCTGAAGTTGCTGCAATGACTCAGCAAATGTGGGTTGTTGCTCTTCCTGGGGCAGGGGTTCTCTTTGAAATAAATAACTTGAAATAAATAAATACAGTGGAGTTCCCACATTTTCTTCTTGAAATCTGGTTACCCTCTGTCCAAGCCTCTGAGAGGGAATTACAGTATAACTGACATTGTTGGGCTGTGCACAACGTGGGACTACTTGAATAATAACAATCATAAAAACTAATATGTACGGAGTTTCTACCATATGCCAGACACTGTGGTAACAATGTCTGCCCTTCCCCAGCAGTGAGAAAACAACTGCAGAAGTACTGATTCCAAGCCCCAAGCACAGTCCTAGCATGTGCCAGATGTTCAATTAATATTTGTTGAATAGGGAAACAAAGAAACCTAAACAACCTAGGAAATTCCTAGCCCTGCCTTCTGGGATAAAGGTGTTCACAGGTGGAGAAAGAGTACCGGCTCCTCCCTAGCGCTTTAATTATAACAGGTTAATGACAAACACATGCCTTCATTTCCAGAGAGCATCTCTACCTTGGCTCAAACTTCAACCACCTCCTTGTCCATTAGTTCTAAAATATGAATAAGGAGAGTCTAATTCTTACCTCTTCATGTCTCACATGGAATATTCAGTGTTCCATGCGTGACAAAATATGTGTAGAATCGAAGTGCGAGTTAAAAAAAGTTAAAGCAAGAATCAAGATTCATCACATAAAACAAACTTATAAAACCTAACTGTAAAGGGCCTTAATAATATAACAGCACAGCTCCTTTTTCACCAAGTAAGTGAAGAATTGGCATGTGGTTTTAGTTTTACATGTTGCAAAAGCCAAAAATGAGTATTAATGTAGAGTCAAATGCCAGTTTCCAAGAAATAGGCACAAATCTGAGTTTGAAACCCTCTTTTGGCCAGCAAATCCATACTGAAAATGATAAAGGATTTCTCTAGATTTAGTTTTCTTTAGGGGTCATTCTGAGATACGGGCAAGAGAGAGACAAAAGAAAGACTACAGGAAACCCATTCCCCAAAAAAGTCTAAGCATTCATATATTCAGTTACTTAATAGGCATTTATTGCATGCCTATTATGTGCATGATACCTTGCAGAGCAAAGGACCTTGTAATCTAGTGGGAGAGACACTTAGAAATCAGGACTACATGACCCATGCTTCCTATAGGAAGCTACAGAGCACAAAAGATCCCTAACCCAGCTGGGGCACCATGTCTGGACTAGATTACATGCAGAGCAAAAGGACCACTCTGCAAATATTTCAGATGGCTCTCCAAGGCAAGGGTAGCATTTGAAATACCTTCTCAAGCAATACCAAAGCCAATGTTGAAGACCTTTGGGTGAAAACCATAGGCAGGTAGAAAAAACCCTCCTCTGGCCTTTCATATCTATCTGGAAGTTGGCGCTAAACTAGCTCAATATATCAGAACAGTAAGATACCCAAACTTTAAAATGCTCTTCACTTTATAGTAATGTGCTTAGTGATATAACAATGCTTTTGACCACCTAAGAAAGATGTACTCCTATGAAAAATTAGCTAACCTGATCTTAAAATAACCTGATAGTTTGGAGGAAAAGATCAAATATACCTTCTCCCAGTGTGACCTGAAAAAAAATTCTTGAGAAAAAGAATCTCATCAGCTTACTGTCTTTCTAATCTCCTGTCTTAAACTATCTTTAGTATGTTTTTAAATGTAGATAGCTCTTTACGCCAAAGTACAGCATGAATAAAAATACTGTAAATGTAGGTGTGCACACTTACAGGCACCATTAAGTATTTTACATACTAATAATGCTATAATACAGATTATCTCCCACTGAGGAAGAAAGAACTGAAGTAGAGTATATAACAAAGAAATTAATTCTGTTTCCCCATCAAACCCTACAGATTTTTATAGCTTAACTAGCATAATGTATTGGTTTTCTCTTTTTCACTCAATTAGCCTATGATTGCATCAAGTAGGTTACTAATGCAGGTGATTAATTGAGGTCTTTTGAAGGGAACTGATGATTTTAATGCTCCTGCCTAAATAATAAAAATCGTTAGCATTAAAGTATGACTGTGTGGCAGGGAAAACAAAAGTTCATCAAGGATTGAGCTAGTGGAGGATGGATGCCCTCTATCTTTAATTAAAAATCATTTGTTGGGACTTCCCTGGTGGCGCAGTAGTTAAGAATCCGCCTCCCAATGCAGGGGACATGGGTTCAAGCCCTGGTCCGGGAAGATCCCACATGCCGCGGGGCAACTAAGCCCGTGCACCACAACTACTGAGCCTGTGCTCTAGAGCCCGCGTGCCACGACTGCTGAGCCTGCGTGCCACAACTACTGAAGCCTGCGCGCCTAGAGCCCCTGCTCCACCACAAGAGAAGCCACCGCAGTGAGAAGCCCATGCACCGCAACGAAGAGTAGCCCCTGCTCACCGCAACTAGAGAAAGCCCGCACGCAGCAACGAAGACCCAATGCAGCCAAAAATAAATAAACTTTAAAAAATCATTTGTTAATACTAAAAAAGAAAGAAATGGAAAGTCAACATGGAAATAAATGAATATTTAGAAGTCAATGTTAAGTTTACCAAGAGAGCTAGGGACTGGAAACTCATCTATTTTTAAAATATTATCATGGTTCAGAAATAAAGTTATTTCCATAAGTTTCAAATATTCCCATTTAGCATTTAAACACCAGAAAGTCTCACTTTACAGTTGCATTGAAGTTTCTTATTATCAAAGTGAATGTCAAAAATACAGGGAAAAGATTAAGAGTAAATAAAGATAACTAGAATTTCCATTTATGGCACTATGGTGGATGAGAGTGGATGAACAGTCCTCTCAGGGTTGAAACAGTAACGTGCTGGATAAAATTATGAAATATTTTTTAAAGCAATTCAATGTAAAACTGAGCAGGTAAGAAAATAAGATACAAAGCCCAAAAATGCAGTGAAAACAGGCTTAAGCAGATAAGCAGACACCAAAACTGGCTTTTTTTTTTTTTTTAATATTTCAAAGTTATCTTAGCTCTTCTTTTTCTTTCATTGAAATAATAGTTGACATACAATATTATGTTAGTTTCAGGTGTACAACATAGTGATTCAACATTTAAATACATTACAAAATGATCACCACTATAAGTATAGTAAACATCTGTCCCCATACAAAGTTATTACAATGTCGTTGACCTTATCTCTTATGCTGTATATTTCACCCCCATAACACTTCTTAATCTTTGGCTCTTCTGTGAGAATTTTAAGACCAGCTTGTGGTATTTCATGAGACTCTCTATTGGGATTTTGATTGGCAAGAGAGAAGAGATATGGGGATATATGTATATGTATAGCTGATTCACTTTGTTAAAAAGCAGAAACTAACACACCATTGTAAAGCAATTATACTCCAATAAAGATGTTAAAAAAAATACTGGCTTTTATCTTGAGGTTTCTACTGAACCATAGGGAACTTAAGCATCTGCTTTGATGACCACATGGATCTCAATGGAAAAAAGCTCATTCCTAGGGTCTACTGTTTATGCTGTAAGATCTCATTACATTATGGAACGTAATGTATGGAAAACCTATTGTTGCAGCAACCATTTATTGAAAACACCGTGTTTTCCCAATTGATCTACAATCAATGCCCATTCTGTTGTAAATAAATTATAACTTATTAAAAATGAGTAAACAGGGCTTCCCTGGTGGCACAGTGGTTGAGAGTCCGCTTGCCGATGCAGGGGACACGGGTTAATGCCCCGGTCCGGGAAGATCCCACATGCCGCGGAGCGGCTGGGCCCGTGAGCCATGGCCGCTGAGCCTGCGCGTCCGGAGCCTGTGCTCCACAACGGGAGAGGCCACAACAGTGAGAGGCCCACGTACCGCAAAAAGAAAAAAAAAATGAGTAAACAAATAAAACTACACATAAAGCTGGAACACCTCGGTCTCAGCAAAATGAGCCCCACTGCACAAAAAGGGATGGCCGAATCTTGCCTGTTTTTGCTTTATTACTAGATAGAGGGGGTAAAAAAATCCTGATAATTAATAACAAGCTAGTTTGCACATGAGTTTATATACAGTCCGAATTCACACCACCTTTGAGAGCAAAAATCCTCAAGCAGAGAATTTAACTCAAGGTGGTCCCAACTTGGTAGTTCCACTAAGCAACTGGCAGAAACCAATGCTAATCCTTCCTAGAGGAACCCAGTGTCAATCCAGAGCTCATCTATTTCCCAGAGATAAAATTCCAAAGAAAACGAAGAGACCACAGTAGAAAGAAAAGTTACTAAACACACAAGGAAAATAACGCATTATGAGTGAGAAACATATAACAGACCCAAAAAAGATCTGCAAATGGTATTCTCAAGTACCAAAAATAAAATAACCATATTGAATATAATTTAAATAAATAAAAGGCTTGAAACTATGAGAAAGAAACAAGAGCCCAGAAAGAGTAATTAGGCACACAGAATTGGAACCAAGTAGAAGTCTAGAAACAAATATTAAAATAAATGAAATTAAAACTTCAATGAAGGGATAAAATAAAACACAGCTAAAAAGAGAATTAGTGGACAACAAAATGGATACTTAAAACGACCTAAAATGAAATCTAGAGAGTTAAGAGATGAAAATAATGAAAACCAGGTTAATGACATCATCAAGATGGTGACATAGGTTGTTCTTGACCTCAGTCCCTGACACAAGAAGACCATCTAGCATCTATCCATAGATAGCTTGCCACTGTGAAAAACCCACAACCCTGGGGGTAAGGCTGAAACACACCCCTGGACCACAGAGACCAAGAAAGACCACCTTAGAAGGGTAAGAGGAGAGGTTTCACTTTGAACACATTGCCCCTCCCTCAGGCTGGCACAGCATCACACTAAGAGGGCCTACATTTTCTTCAGTTGTTAAAAGAGATACCAAGGTGGACATGTGACTTCCCCAGCTTTGTAGGACACTTTCCAGGAGGCCCACTCAGGTCTCACAAAGCAGGGGGAACCTGCTGGACACAAGCACTGGGGATCAGATAGAGACAGGGAAGAGGACAGGGTTTATAGCAACCAGTGCTCAGATCTGACACTACAAAAATACAAAAAATCAAAGAGACTAT
Organism: Physeter macrocephalus; assembly: GCF_002837175.3. Taxonomy (NCBI): domain Eukaryota; kingdom Metazoa; phylum Chordata; class Mammalia; order Artiodactyla; family Physeteridae; genus Physeter; species Physeter macrocephalus. Next base: position 23,394,865 of record NC_041222.1, read on the forward strand.
TATGAACAATTATATGCCAATAAACTGGACAACCTAGAAGAAATGGAAAACTTCCTAGAAACATACAACCTACTCAATCATACAAAGACTCAGTCATGAAGAAACAGGAAATCTGAACAGACCAATAATGAGTAAGGAGCTGAATCAGTAATCAAAAACCTCCCAACAACAACAAAGCCTAGGACTAGGACATTTCATTAATGAATTCCACCAAACATTTGAAAAAGAGTAGATACCAATATTCTTCTCAAACTCTTCCAAAACTATAAAGTGGGGAATACAGTCAAATTCATTTTACGAGGCCAGTGTTACCCTGAACGCAAAGCCAGATAAGGACACTACAAGAAAACTACAGGCCAATACCCCTGATGAATACAAATACAAAAATTCCCATGAAAATACTAGCAAACTGAATTCAGCAGCGCATTAAAAAGATCGTACAATATGATCAAGTGGGACTCACCCTTGGGATACAAGGATTCAATACACACAAATCAATAAACGTGTTATATCACATTAACAGAGTGAAAGATAAAAATCAAATGATTATTACAATAGATGCAGAAAGAGCATTTAATTCAATTCAACATCCTTTCACGATAAAACTCTCAACAAATTGGGTACAGAAGGATGTACCTCAACGTAATAAAGGAGATATATGACAAGCCCACAGCTAATATCATACTAAATGGTGGAAGGTTGAAAACTTTTCCTCTAAGGTCAGGAACAAGACAAGGGTGCCCACTCGCACCACTCTTATTCAACATAATACTCGAAGTTCTAGCCAGAGTAACCAGGAGAGAAAAATAAATAAAAGGCATCCAAATCAGAAAGAAAAGATGTAAAATTATCTCTGTCCTCAGATAATATGATCTTACATATAGAAAACCCTAAAGACTCCACCAAAAAACTATTAGAATAAATGAATTTGGTAGAGTTGCAGGATACAATATCAACATACAAAAATCAGCTGTGTTTTGTACACTAGCAATGAATTATCTGAAAAAAATAAAGAAAACTATCCAATTTACAACAGCATCAAAACGATAAATTACTTAGGAATAAATTTAACCAAGGAGATGAAAGATCTCTACACCGAAAACTGTAAGACATGGATGGAAGAAACTGAAGAAAGCACCAGAAAAATGGAAAGATATCCCCTGCTCATGAATTGGAAGAATTCATATTGCTTAAATGTCCATACTATCCAAAGCCATCTATAGATTCAATGCAATCCCTATCAAAATTCCAGTGGCATTTTTCACAGAAATAGAAAAACAATCCTAAAATTCTTATGGAACCTGAAAAGCCTCAAAATATCTAAAGAAAACTTGAGAAAGAGAACAAATCTGTAGGCACCACAATTCCTGATTTTAAACTATATTATAAAGTTATAGTAGCCAAAACAATGTGGCAATGGAATGAAAACACACACACAGATCAGTGGAACAGAATTGGGAACCCAGACATAAACCACTGCATATACAGTCAACTAATATTGATATTTGACAAGAGAGCCAAGAATACTCAATGGAAAAAAGATATTTTCAATAAATGGTATTGGGAAAACTGGATAGCCATATGCAAAAGAATGAAACTGGGTCCCTTACTTATAACACTCAAAATAACTTACTCAAAATGGATTAAAGACTTAAATGCAAGACTTGAAACCATAGAGCTCCTACAGAAAACACAGAGAAAAAGCTCCTTGAAGTTAGTCTTAGCAATGATTTTTTTGGATAGTAACCCAAATGCTCATGTGACAAAAGCAAAAATAAACAAGTGGGACTGCATCTAACTAAAAAGCTTCTACACAGCAAAGGAAATCATCAACAAAATGAAAAGACAACCTATGGAATGGGAGAAAATATTAGCAAACCATATATCTGAAATGGGGTTATTATCCAAAATATATAAGGAACTCATAGAACTCAATAGCAAAAAAATTTAAAAATAATAATAATCTAATTTAAAATGAGCAAAGGACCTGCATAGATATTCTTCCAAAGAAGATATACAAATGGCCAACAGGTACATAAAAAGGTGCTCAACATCACTAATCATCAGGGAATGAAAATCAAAACCACAATGAGATATCACCTCACACCTCTTACAATAACTATCACATTATCAAAAAGATAAGAGATAAGTATTGGCAAGTATGTGAAGAAAAGGGAACCCAAGTCCACTGTTGGTGGGAATGTAAACCAGTACAGCCACTATGGAAAACAGTATGGAAGTCCCTCAAAAAATTAAAAACAGAGCTACCATTTGATCCAGCAATTCCACTTCTGGGTATATAACCAAAGGAATGAAATCACTATCTCTAAGAGATTATCTTCACTCCCATGTTTATTGCACCATTATTACAATAACCAAGACATGGAAATAAAGTAAGCATCTGTCAATTGATAAATGGATTAAGAAAATGAACATGTATACAATGGAATATTATTCAGCCATTAAAAAGAAGGAAATCCTGCCATTTGGGACAACATAGATGAACCCTGAGGGCATTATGCTGAGTGAAATAAATCAGAGAAAGAAATACTGAATATGTGGAGTCCAAAAATCTGAATTCACAGAAACAGAGAGTAGATTGGTAGCTGCCAGTGACAAGGGGATGGGTGAAATGGGTGAAGGTAGTCAGAGAATACAAACTTCCAGTTATAAGATGAATAAGTTTTGGAGAGCTAATGTACAACATGATGACTATACTTAACAATACTGTATTGTATACTTGATATTACTAACAGAGTAAATCTTCAAAGTTCTTTCCACAAAAAAATAAAAAGAAGGTAACTATGTGAGGTAATAGATGTGTTAACTAACTTTATTGTGGTAATCATTTTGCAATATATATGTATATGAAATTATCACATTGTACATATTAAACATACCCAATGTTATGTCAATTATATAATATCTCATAAAGTTAGGAAAAATATAACAAAGGAATCTTTCCAAGAAAATAAAAATTTTAAAAGTTTGAGTCATGGAGTATACAGTGGGAGGGTCTAATATATGTCCAAGCAAGTTCCATTTTGGACTGGTAATGGCTAATATTTTTCCAAATAAGACTCAACTTCTGAGATCTAAAAAGCTTAGTGTACTCCATGTTCACATACACTCCCAGAATAACACACTCCCAGATACATCACAGTGAAACTACAGAGCATGAAGAGGGAAAATAAATTAAATACAGCCAGAAAGAAAGGACAATGCACCAAAAAAGGAACGATAATCAGATTGACAACTGACTTTTCAATAACAACAATGGGTTACAGAACATAATTACAACATGCTAAGAGAAAACAACTGCCAAACTCAAGTAATATAAAACCAGTGGAACTATCTTTCTAAAACAAAGTTCTACATATAACAAAATATGTAGATTACCTTCAAAGACTGAAAGTTTTTTTAAAACTCTAAAAGATGTACTTCATCAGAAAGAAGACAATCCCAGGTAGAAAGTCTGAGAAGAAATGTTGAGAAAATGTATTAGGAAGTACGTGGTTATACTTAAACACACATTTACTATAAAACCTAGTTGAGGATATATTAAATGACAAAATGTCATTTCAAATTATGAGGAGAAATGATATATTATTCAATAAATGATATGAGGAAAACTGGCCAGACACTAATTAAAAATAAATAGGCAGATCTTACATCTTACATTTTTTGAATTCCAGATTTATTAAAACTTAAATATAAAACTAAACTGACAAAGCTGTTTAAATGTATGCAAAATTTTGACAATTTTTGATAGCAAAGATATTTCTAACATGATGGCAAAGTCAGAAATCACAAAGGAAAATACTGATTTAGTGCTAATTAAAAACTGGCAAAGATATAAGAAAGGTAGTGTAAAATAACACACGTAAAAAATATTTGCAATATAAATGATCAGGAGATAATTTAAGAACTCATACAAATCAAAATTAAAAGGACAATGACTCCATTTTTTAAATGAGCAAAGCATTAGATCTGACATCTCACAAAAGAGTGAAAACAAATGCTTAATAACCATGCAAAGCAAGCAACATCCTAATTAATGAAGGCCACGAATATTACAACAATTATGAGCTATCGATATTTCTTGTAATGTGGTTAAGTTTAAACTGAATAATTCCCCTCGTCTAAGAGGGTTTTTAGGCACATTTGGCAATATATATCCTATCGTTTGGCGTCATTCCCCAACTTATGGGAATTTAGCCTAATAAACTGGATAAGAATATAATGACATATGTATAAGGATGTTCATTATAGGGCTGTTTAAAAGAGTAAAAACAATTTAAAGGGCACAACTTGTTTGGGAATACAAGAGTGCTTAAATAAGAGAAAACCTACAGTGGACTACTACACAACCTTTATAAATGCTGATTCACAAATTGGCCTCCATACATGAAGGGCAAGGAGAGACTGAAGAAAAAGGCAGACCATTCCAGATTGGCAGGTGGCACTTTTAATAAGCAAGGGAACTTACGAGGCTTACCTTGAGCAGCTGCCAAGACAGTAATCTCCATACCTGCCCACCAGAATCTTAAAAGTCTGTACAGAGTCCTTAGCTGGGTTCAGTGGGTGGTCTCAAAGACACCTTATTCTCTCAAGGTTACCTCCTTGAAACAGCTCTGGCTATGGGCATGGTGGATGGGATGTACATTCCAAGGACAAGGAAAGAGGTAAGGAGCCTCCAATTGCCCAGATTTAGCTCGAGGGTCAATTAGTGGTCACATCCTCTCAATAACCTCCTCCAACAATAAATTCTGATGACAAAGAAAGAAGCCAATATAACACTGGTAAATTACTACTATCTTGGTAGTGGAAAAAAAAAAAGGCTAAAAAACTATAGGTAGGGCTTCCCTGGTGGCGCAGTGGTTGAGAATCCGCCTGCTGATGCAGGGGACACGGGTTCGTGCCCCGGTCTGGGAAGATCCCACATGCCGTGGAGCGGATGGGCCCGTGAGCCATGGCCGCTGAGCCTGTGCGTCCAGAGACTGTGCTCCGCAACGGGAGAGGCCACAACAGTGAGAGGCCCGCGTACCACAAAAAAAAAAAACAAAACTATAGGTACAGTGTGATGTCAACATGTTTATCTGAAAAATAAATAAATATACATATAATATATAAATTCATACAATCTGAGTAACTACTGCAGAATATTTTTGTCATTGTAGTTGAACCATCAGAAGATACTCCTATGAAAAACTTTAACTCCAAACCATATTTTTGACAGTGTAATGATCCACAGTTTTGTACATTTTAGAGTTCACTATGTTTGATGGCAACAAAGCTGAAAAAATATGCTAATTTTTCCTTCTTATCACCATCATGTGCAAATTACACATATTCTTGATGAACGCAAATGTTACTAAATCCTGCATGTAAATGATATTTAAGTTTTGATGGTTTCACTGATTCTTTAGCCAGCATACCTCCACAAATTACAGACTGCATACCCAGAACCCACAAAATAAAATTCAAAATTTCTAGAATCCAATCAAAGTTTACCAAGCCTACAAAAAACAGGAAACTATGATCTAAACTGAGGAGAAAAATCTATCAGAGTTGACACAAATGTTAGCATTAGTAGACAAGGACATTAAAAGAGTTACAACTGTAATCCATAAATTTAAAAAGTTAAGTAGAAACATAGAAGATATTTTTAAAAACCCAAACTGAATTTCTAAAGATTATAACTACAATGCATAAAATGCAAATACACTGATGGGATTAATGGAAGAAAAGAAATTACAGAATAAAAGATTAGTGAACTTGAAGACATACCAATATCCAAAAAGAAAAACAAAGAGAAAAGAAGAATTTTTAAAATAACATAGCATCAGTGAACTGAAGGACGAATTCGAGTGCCCTTAATATATGTGTTTCTAGGGGCCCTGAAAAAGAGGGAGAATAAGAAGAGGACAAAAAAATGTTTGAAAACTTGTAGCTGAAATTTTTCCAAGTTTGATTTTAAAAAAAAACTATCAACTCAAACATCCAAGAAACTCAATGAACTCCAGATAAAAGAAATGAGAACAAAATTATACCAAAGTACATCAGAATCAAATTGCAAAAAAAGTGAAAAAGACAAAGTTTAAGAGTAGTCAGTAAAAAAAAAGACATATTATATTTAAAAGAGAGAGATTTACAAAGGTGCACTAGGCAACTCTTGAGGGCGATAGATATGTTCACTGTCTTGCTTCAAGCTATCACCTCACACGGTATTATATATGTACGGCTAGGTGTGGTGGTGTGGTTGTGTACGCAACTCAAAGCTTATCAAACTGTATACCTGAAATATGTGCTGTTTATTGTACGTCCGTGATACCTCAATAAAGCTGTTTCTAAAAGGGCGGCTGAGAGACAAGAGCATAGATTTTCATCTTGGTCTTATATCTCAAGATCCCTTTTCATTTTGTTTGGTTTTGCATTTGCTTCTATGTACATCCTCAAATAATACAGTCTTTGCTGTAACATGGTACAATGAGAAGAGCACTGGGTTAGAAACCAGAACCAAATTTTTATTCTGGTACTAAATATCTGTGTAACCCTTAGATATTCGGTACTAAAATATCTGTTACTCGAACCTTGGACTCTCTTTTTTCATCCAAAAAAATAAGGAGATTTACTGGATAATCTCTTAAATTTCTTTAGCATCTATGATTTCCTGTGAATCAGATTAGAGGTAACACAAAAAGTTTCCTCACCTCAAAAGTGATTCCAGAGCAGCAGTAGGGCTTGCACTTGGGCACAATTAAATCACAATTCAAACGGATACAGAGAAGCAATAACAGAAGAAAAAAATATTTGGTATTCCATAGGTTTCCAGCTGCTGTACATTGGAAGGTTCCCAGGAAAGGAAAAGTACTGATCTGTATATTGTGTATCAACTCAGGGAAGTCATTAAGGCAACAGTAAAAAAGCAGGCATCTCTGTCCTGTTGTCCTGGGTAAGATACAGACATCTTCCCATAGGGCTGGCACAAGGGGGCCCATTTTGAATCACAAATGAGGGCTTTCGACTAAACAATCAGTGAAGGCCCGCCCACTTGCTCCAACATTCTATGATTTACATTTTTATTGTAGAATGAGAATTAAAATGGAAACAGATGAACATTTTTCACACCCAGTCCCAGTTTCCTGTGAAATGTTTCTGCACAAAAATGTTTAATTGCCTTGCAGAAGTCACGAAGATGATTCAATGCCTCTTTCCTCTCCAAATGTATACAACTATTAACTATGCTTGTACAATATAGAAAACATGGTGTTTTTGTATAATCTGGAAAAGAACATGGACAATATTCTCTGAAATAGCTACCACTGGTATCTAAGTCAGCAGATGCTTATGGAATCTTGCTGTGCTTATTTCCCCATTTGACTTTGGCCTTTAAGAATATTTGTATCTTTTTCAAGTGTATTTAAACACAACAAAAAAATGGAGCAATTTTTCTCAAAAAAATGTTTCTTACATTTATGGGTGGGTGTAGCAGATAAGCCCAACAGCCATTCCTGCCTGCCATTCCTCTTCCACCTCCCTGACTTCATTTAAGTTTCAGTACATTCCCAGCTTATTCTTGAAGCTAGGAGTGGCCACATGACACAATTCTAGCCATTGGGACATAAACAGAAGTCACACAGTGGCTTCTGGGAACTTTTGCTTACTCTGATGAGATTTATACATTCCCCAGGACTTATCCCAAACCCATCCCAACCCACCCCATAGCACTTTCTTCCATCCCTGAACACAAGTATTATGTCTGAACCTTCAATAGCTATAGTGCAACCATGAAATTACTAGTCAACATACCAAGAACAAAGGGGGAAAAGATAGAAAAGGCTGAGGTGCCTAATAACATAGTTGAGTCAAAAAAGATAAATAAACAAACTAATAAACACCTATTCTTTAAGCCTCTGTTAGCCAGGCTGTCAGTAGTTGCAGCAGAACATATTCCTTATTTATACAGTAGTTTGGGGAAAAGGATTAGTTGCCTTTTAGTTTGAGAGTATATGCATCACTTGCAAAACAAATGAAATTAATTCTGTTTTTTATAAATTTATTTATTTATTTTTGGCTGTGTTGGGTCTTCGCTGCTGTGCGTGGGCTTCTCATTGCTGGGGCTTCTCTTGTTGTGGAGCACGGGCTCTAGGCACGTGGGCTTTGGTAGTTCTGGCGCGCAGACTTCAGTACTTGTGGGGCATAGGCTTCAGTAGTGTGGCTCGTGGGATCTAGAGTGCAGGCTCAGTAGTTGAGGCGCACAGGCTTAGTTGCTCCGCGGCATGTGGGATCTTCCCGGACCAGGGCTCGAACCCTTATCCCCTGTATTGGCGGGCGGATTCTTAACCACTGCACCACCGGGAAAGTCCCTGAAATTAATTCTTGATTGTTTCTTTTTTTTAATTTTTTTAAATTAATTTATTTATTTTGGCTGCGCTGGGTCTTAGTTGAGGCACGTAGGATCTTTTTAGTTGCAGCATGTGGACTTCTTAGTTGCGGCATGCATGTGGGATCCAGTTCCCTGACCAGGGATCAAACCCGGGCCCTCTGCACTGGGAGTGCGGAGTCTTACCACTGGACCACCAGGGAAGTCCCAGGTCATTTCTTAATATTAAGAACACCACCATTATTTAACAGGGCTATTATACATTGTCTTGGTTTCCATCACCATTTCAAGGAAGAAATATTAGCATAATATCATCTCCCCAGATAAAAAGCATAAGAATATATATATCATGATCCAGTTTCTATTCCCGTTCCTATTACCAAAACCATACTTTAGTACTTAGCATAAGCATGTTATCTGCCTCAAAAGTCATGGTCATTTCATTCATTCCATAATAATAGTTAAAAGACCCACTATGTGTCACATACTGTCATTTCACATTTTCAACTGATAAGTGCAGATACTTGTCAATCCTTGCCATCCAATGTACTTCTAACTTTAGGGATATATATTTTTTATACCTGGGAGACAGCAAAATAGTTGATTTGTTATGTTATTTTAGCTATACTGAAATCTATATCAGGGATCAGCAAACCTGTTCTGTAGAGGGCCAGAAAGAAAATATTTTAGGTTTTACAGGCTATAAGGTCTCTGTTGAAACTGCTCAGCTCTGCCACCGTGGCACAAACATAGCCACAGATGAGGTGAAAATTAATTAATGTGACTGTGTTGTAATAAAACTTTATGGACACTGAAACTTGCATATCATATAATTTTCAGATGTCACAAAATATTCTTCTGATTTTTTTTCAATCATATAAAAATGTAAAAGCCATTCTTAGTCCTTGGGCCATACAAAAACAAGCAGCAAGCCAGATTTGGCCCACAAGCCATTAGTAAATGAAACCTGTTGTTTTACCCTGCATGCTTCAGTCACCAGATTAAGTCCATCTTACAGGATAAGCAAATAGAAACTTTCAAAACCTCACTAATGTTTCATGAGTAGTTCTTTCTAACAAAGTGTTCAACAGAATCTCCAATGTGCACTGCTTTAAAAATAAGTGATTCTAAATTTCTTAACCCCTGCTTTCATTTATATGGGGAAAATCAGCCTTGTTCATAACAATAGGCAGCATTACCATGAATGCATTATGATCTGAAATCACATTTCCAATGAAACTGATAATCCCCATGGACACTGCATCTACAACACAGGGGAGTACCCCATTCATTTCTGTGCTCATCCCTGTTATCTTCCCCCAGAGATCACCCCATCATGGCTGTTCTTCTCCTGTCACATAAGCACTCTGGCAGGGTAATAAAGGAAGGCATTCTTTGGCCTGATTTTAGACATCTCTAGTGTCTTCCCTGAGTTTAGTCTGGCCACTAGAGATGTACACAGTGTCCTCTTTCATAAAGAAGTTGATGGGATATGAGAATGCTCATAATAATAATAATAATAATAATAATAGCATTAAATAGAAAAAATTGTTTTATCATTCCTGGCACAAAGAACAAGACAACATTATATATAGAGTATAAAAAATGATGTTTTTATTCATTCTAAGGCTCAGAAATATAACTACAAAGAATGATGTGGCCATTTTTGACAATTATTGACTTTATTAAGATCATCTCCTATGGAAGCAGTGTGGTTGATAGGAAAGCATGGTGCCTAACCTGCTGTGTGGTTTGGGGGAAGCCACCCCATCTCTCTTGGCCTCAGTTTCCTTGTTCCTTAAGGGAGGGAGGTGATAACATTGATAACAAAGGTCCCTTTCGCTGCTCTCATGTTCTAAGAATCTCCTGCCCAAGAGAAAGCACTTCTCCCCCTTCCTCTGTTGCTGCCTCAATCTCAGTATGTACTTGCAGATTTCTGGCTTCACATGCATTTCTCCACTTTTTTTACAGTGAGGTGGAAATATCTCTAGGCATGGGGAGGCAGCTATCCCAGGTGTGCTAATGGGAAATGAGCAGAAAACAGCTCAGCCAGCCTTGTGCCTCTCCTGCCCCAGGCTCTTGGGTGAGGTGCAGTTCCTTGGAGAAAGCAAGATGGGTGCTCTGCTTGTCTCCAAGGGTAGCAGACATGCTCCTTCCCCCAAACTTGGGTCAGAACCATCACACAGGGCCACCACCATCACCACCACTAGGGGAGATTTACATCAGCTTGCTCTTCCATCTCAAAAGTTGGACGGTAGTAAGAAAGCCATCTCCATTACTGTAGATACTGTGAAGCAGCCACTGTGCTACATGCTCTACACACATTATCTCATTTCATGCCACGACACTCCTAGGAAGTCAGTACTTACTATTATCCCCACTGTATAGAAGAAGAAACTAAGATCCTTCCACAGTTAAGTGACCAAGCCAGTTTCCAAGGCAAGACCATCTGATTCTCAACCTCTTCTTTCTAGCGTTTTCCACAGCCTCACCTCACCACGGTAAATTCTCGAAGAAAACATTTCAACAACGTCATCGTCATTATTATTATTATTCTATTTTTTAAAAAGAAATCTCAAGGGGACTTGGGGATAAAAATGTCTAGATAAGTATTAAAAATTTCCATTCCAAAAAAAAGATCATCTCCTATGCACATTTGGCATCCATAAATCATATGAATTATCTTTTTATGATCAACTATTTTCTGATTCCTTCATTTTGCTAGCCAGAAACAGAAACCAGCACATTATGAAAGCCTCAGGCAGCTATGGCCCACCCACCTTTGTCCCATTCATTCCAACCTATTACCCTTTCCATGGTGCACACCTGCGTCTAGGACTGGAGCTCTGCCCATATTTCCATTATTTTGGGCTAGAGTCCTATTAAATGAAGGTGACTGATTTCCAGGCTCAATAAAAAGACTTGAGGATGGCGAGGTGGTATGGATAGTGAATGATTTACTGAGAGAATCTACTATTAGTAAGGTACTATGCTAAGCTCTTCATATATTTAATACATATGTCATATTATTCCTTTAACTTAGCAGTACCACAGATGAGGTGCTATTATCATCATCTTATAGATAACAAAACTGAGGCTTAGGGAGCTGAAGAAACATCCTCAAGTTCACACTGCTAGTAAGAAGGTGATACCCTTCCATTGCACCATACTGTCTCCTGGGTTCTAGTTCTTTCCAGTCTCTTCCCCTAAAGTCTGAATTTATCTCCAATTTCTCCATATGGATATGGGAAGATTTCCCAAAACACGTGGTAGTGGATACTCTACATTGATTTTGGATTACCTGGAGCTATGCCCAGCTTTTCCTTCCAGAATGAACTTGAGACTATCATGTTTGAGCAGCCCAGGTGTTTGCTCCAGGCCACACCTCTATCACTGGACAACTTCTCCAGCCCCCATCTTGTATCCTGGGGAACAGATTCCACTCCCTCCCTGACAGACCAGTATTTCTGAATACCTAGTACACCCAAACCATGTCTACCTGAGTCATGTTATTTCACTGTAAATCTTTGAATGCTTAATCGTACCAATGAAAAGGAAGAACACTGTCCCACCTTAAACAACTCCTTAATAATAAACTGCATAATATTAATTTATGCAATTAGATTTGAATTTTTCTATGAAATTAAAAATTCCAATGAAACTATTATTTTTAATGGCTTTCAAGTACAAGATTCTGGAAGGTGTGATGGTATGTGCAAGGATATACATGGAACTTTTATTATGTATTTAAATAATTAGACCTAGTCCCAATTTCAAAAGTTTGAATAAATTGTCTAGTAAATTTATATCTACCACAGCTGTAAGAGAGTTGTGTTTTGCATTGCATAATGTGGGCTTATACAGCTGGAACTCATTCAGGCATACGCCAGATCCTGAAATAGTTGCAGTTGTCTTTGATAGCTCTTCAGTTCTTCTGTTGTACCTCTCTCTAGATACCCTACTACTGTCATGTATCTCCCAGACATGTCCATACAGAAACCCCTAAACTCCAGAACTTTCCCATTCTCATTTTTGTCCCTATCAAAATTATCTGTCCAGGTTCTCATTTTCTCATATTTTTTATTTCCAACAAAAAAATTATCCACAAAATAGTGTAATTATAAGTGCCTTAGCATATCTCCCTTCAAAGGTAACAAATTATCATTTTGGCTCCCAAGATTGGAAGCTAGAGGTCACTGGTCAGAACAAGGAGAGTTAAGATAAAGGATTTCAGATGACCTCAAAAGCACAGAAGGTTGGACAGCTTGGCAGACAGCCAAAAGGTATAGCAGGTACAGATGGCAGCAGTCCAGTACCTAGGGATTCAGGTGGCAGTTAACTGACAGGAGAAAATAACCAGGCAGGTGGCTTACGGCACAGGCTCAGCTATTTTAAGTTAGGTCAGGCACAGGGTCAGAAAACCAGTAATATTAAGTCTGAGAAATAAGGAATTAATTAAAAACTGAATAATTTTACCTGAAGGGCCTGGATTGCTGAACAATGTTCCTCGCCAAATGTGGCATAGTTTTGTCCAGGTGTGGTTAACCACACGAGTCTGAGAATGAAAGGGATGTGACATTCAAAGAAGGAGTAACTGGACAGCATCTGAAGGGCTAAGGTTAAGAAGATCACTGACTAGGGGCTTCCCTGGTGGCGCAGTGGTTGCGCGTCCGCCTGCCGATGCAGGGGAACCGGGTTCGCGCCCCGGTCTGGGAGGATCCCACAT
>NC_041222.1:23408005-23410218 GCF_002837175.3 Physeter macrocephalus
TGGCTGCTGAGCCTGCGCGTCCGGAGCCTGTGCTCCGCAACGGGAGAGGCCACGGCAGAGGGAGGCCCGCATACCACAAAAAAAAAAAAAAAAAAGAAGATCACTGACCAAGTTCATGAACAAAGCTTGATTATTCCCCTCCTTTGGGAGAGGGCATATTTATAGTATAGGGAGGACTGCTATGACCAAATCCATTCTAGATGCAACACTCAAGTCCATTATATGGGGGGGAGGGGTGCGCTCAGAGATTAGTTCCACCTGGGAGCAGAAGGTTGCACACGGAATTGAGAAGGAAAAGTCAACAGAAAAGAGATGACATTTGAGCTTGATTACTGAGCATATAGGAAGAAAGGCATTCCAAGCAGGGGTTACAGCAAAAACAAAGGCAAGGAGTCTTAAAAATATACATTGTACTTTAGGACTTGTGGGTTGTCCAGTGTGATTAGCATATAGGCAACATAGTAGGAAATAGCAACACTCACATACACAAACACACTCACACTCATATACATATATAGTTGTTGTTAAACTTTAGATTGTGAAGGTCTTTGACTATAACCCTTAGGGAACTGAACTTGACCTTAAGGAAACCCATTTAAAGATTTTAATCAAGCAGAGAGGCACAATCAGTTTTGTAAAATCAGTGATAAGAATGCAAAGGATGGGGACTTCCCTGGTGGTCCAGTGGTTGGGAGTCCACCTTCCAATGCAGGGGACGTGGGTTTGATCCCTGGTCAGGGAACTAAGATCCCACATGCGGCGAGGCAACTAAGCCTGCATGCCCCAACTACTGAGCCTGCACACTCTGGAGCCCACGTGCTCTGTAGCCCACATACCACAACTCTAGAGAGAAGCCCATGTGCCACAACAAAGAGGCTGAATGCTGCAACAAATATCCCACATGCTGCAACTAAGACCCAACGTAGCCAAATAAATAAAGAAATATTAAAAAATTAAAAAAAGAATGCAAAGGATGGATTGGAAGGAGAGAACCACAGCACAGAGACCAGGTTCATCAAAGGTCAGTTATGACAATCCACGCAGATGATGAGTGGCTAAAGCAGGGTAGTGGTTATGGGGAGGGAGAGGAAAAGACAGCTTCAGGAGTCTTTGAGGGGCAGAATCAACACAACTTAATAACCTATTTTACATGGAGGAAGAGAAACACTGAGGTTCCTAACTTAAGCAACTGAGGATAAATGAGATGGTAGTAGATAAGTGAGATGAAGACAAAGAAATAAGAGAAGATTTGGGTGAGCCTGAACCAAGATAGCGAAGTAGAAGGACGTGCTCTCTCTCCTTCTTGCGAGAACAACAGAATCACAACAAACTGCTCAATAATCATAGACAGGAAGACACTGGAACTCACCAAAAAAGATACCCCACATGCAAAGACAAAGGGGAAGCCACAAGGAGATGGTAGGAGGGGCACAATCACAATAAAATCAAATCCCATAACTGCTGGGTGGGTGACTCACAAACTGCAGAACACTTATACCACAGAAGTCCACCCACTGGAGTGAAGGTTCTCAGCCCCACGTCAGGCTTCCTTACTTGGGGGTCCGGAAATGGGAGGAGAAATTCCTAGAGAATCAAACTTTGAAGGCTAGCAGGATTTGATTGCAGGACTCTGACAGGACTGGGGGAAACAGAGACTCCACTCTTGGAGGACACACACAAAGTAGTGTGCGCATCGGGACCCAGGGGAAGGAGCAGTGAGCCGAGGGGAGACTGAACCAGACCTATCTGCTAGTGTTGGAGGGTCTCCTGCAGAGGCAGGGAGCAGCTGTGGCTCACCATGAGGACAAGGACACTGGCGGCAGAAGTTCTGGGAAGTACTCCTTGGTGTGAGCCCTCCCAGACTATGCCAATAGCCCCACAAAGAGCCTGCAGGCTCCAGTGTTGGGTGCCTCAGGCCAAACAATCAAAATGGAGGGAACCCAGTCCCAGCCATCAGCAGACAAGCAGATTAAAGTTTTACTGAGCTCTGCCCAACAGAGCAACAGCCAGCTCTACGCACCACCAGTCCCGCCCATCGGGAAACTTGCACAAGCCTCTTAGATAGCCTCATCCACCAGAGGGCAGACAGCAGAAGCAAGAAGAACTACAGTCCTGCAGCCTGTGGAACAAAAACCACATTCACAGAAAGATAGACAAGATGAAAAGGCAGAGGGCTATGTACCAGATGAAGGAACAAGATAAAACCCCAGAAA
>NC_041222.1:23410291-23411473 GCF_002837175.3 Physeter macrocephalus
AATAACTGAAATAAAAAATACACTAGAAGGAATCAACAGCAGAATAACTGAGGCAGAAGAATGGATAAGTGATCTGGAAGACAGAACAGTGGAATTCACTGCTGTGGAAAAGAATAAAGAAAAAAGAACAAAAAGCAATGAAGACAGCCTAAGAGACCTCTGGGACAACATTAAACACAACAACATTCGTATTATACGGGTCCCAGAAGGAGAAGAGAGAGAGAAAGGACCCGAGAAAATATTGGAAGAGATTACAGTCAAAAACTTCCCTAACATGGGAAAGTAAATAGCCACCCAAGTCCAGGAAGAACAAAGAGTCCCATACAGGATAAACCCAAGGAGAAACACGCTGAGACACATAATAATCAAATTGGCAAAAATTAAACACAAACAAAAATTATTGAAAGCAACAAGGGAAAAACAACAAACAACATACAAGGGAATTCCCACAAGGTTAACAGCTGATTTCTCAGAAGAAACTCTACAAACCAGAAGGGAGTGGCATGATATACTTAAAGCGATGAAAGGGAAGAAACTACAACCAAGATTACTCTACCCAGCAAGGATCCCATTCAGATTCCATGGAGAAATGAAAAGCTTTACAGACAAGCAAAAGCTAAGAGAATTCAGCACCACCAAACTGCTTTACAACAAATGCTAAAGGAACTTCTCTAAGCAGGAAACACAAGAGAAGAAAAGGATCTACAAAAACAAACCCAAACAATTAAGAAAATGGTCATAGGAGCATACATATCGATAATTACCTTAAACATGAATGGATTAAATGCTCCAACCAAAAGACACAGGCTTGCTGAATGGATACAAAACCAAGATCCATATATATGCTGTCTACAAGGGACCCACTTCAGACCTAGGGACACATACAGACGGAAAGTGAGGGGATGCAAAAAGATATTCCACGCAAATTGAAATCAAAAGAAAGCTGGAATAGCAGTTTTCATATCAGATAAAATAGACTTTAAAATAAAGAATGTTACAAGAGACAAGGAAGGACACTACATAATGATCAAGGGATCAACCCAAGAAGATACGACAATTATAAATACATATGCACCCAACATAGGAGCACCTCAATACATAAAGCAACTGCTAACAGCTATAAAAGAGGAAATCGACAGTAACAAAATAATAGTGGGGGACTTTAACACCTCACTTACACCA
>NC_041222.1:23411790-23412340 GCF_002837175.3 Physeter macrocephalus
ACAATAGCAAAGATCATAAAACTAAAAGCTGGTTCTTTGAGAAGATAAACAAAATTGATAAACCATAAGCCAGACTCATCAAGAAAAAGAGGGAGAGGACTCAAATCAATAAAATTAGAAATGAAAAAGGAGAAGTTACAATAGACACCGCAGAAATACAAAGCATCCTAAGAGACTAGTACACGCAACTCTATGACAATAAAATGGACAACCTGGAAGAAATGCACAAATCTTAGAAAGGTATAACCTTCCAAGACTGAACCAAGAAGAAACAGAAAATATCAACAGAACGATCACAAGTAATGAAATTGAAACTGTCATTAAAAATCTTTCAACAAACAAAAGTCCAGGACCATATGGCTTCACAGGTGAATTCTAACAAACATTTAGAGAAGAGCTAACACCCATCCTTCTCAAACTCTTCCAAAAAATTGCAGAGGAAGGAAAACTCCCGAACTCATTCTATGAGGCCACCACCACCCTGATACCAAAACCAGACAAAGATACCACAAAAAAAGAAAATTACAGACCAATATCACTGAGGAATATA
>NC_041222.1:23412545-23421349 GCF_002837175.3 Physeter macrocephalus
AATCAATGTGATATACCATATTAACAAACTGAAGAAGAAAAACCATATGATAATCTCAATAGATGCAGAAAAGCTTTTGCCATAATTCAACACCCATTTATGATAAAAACTCTCCAGAAAGTGGGCATAGAGGGAACCTACCTCAACATAATAAAGGCCATAAAAATCTGAAAGAGAAATTAATGAAACACTCCCATTTACCACTGCAACAAAAAGAATAAAATACCTAGGAATAAACTTACCTAGGGAGACAAAGACCTGTATGCAAAACTATAAGACACTGATGAAAGAAATTAAAGATGATACCAACAGACGGAGAGATATATCATGTTCTTGGATTGGAAGAATATTGTGAAAATGACTATACTACTCAAAGCAATCTTCAGGTTCAATGCAATCCCTATCAAATTACCAATGGCATTTTTTGCAGAAGTAGAACAAAAAAATCTTTAAAATTGTATGGAGACACAAAAGACTGCGAATAGCCAAAGCAGTCTTGAGGGAAAAAAGCAAAAATAAATGGGATCTAATGAAACGTAAAAGCTTTTGCACAGCAAAGGAAACCATAAACGAGACGAAATGACAACCCTCAGAATGGGAGACAATATATGCAAACGATGCAACTGACAAAGGATTAATCTCCTAAATATGTAAACAGTTCATGCAGCTCAATATTAAAAAAATCAAACAACCCAATCCAAAAACGGGCAGAAGACCTAAATAGATATTTCTCAAAAGAAGACATACAGATGGCCAAGAAG
Source organism: Physeter macrocephalus (assembly GCF_002837175.3). Lineage (NCBI taxonomy): Eukaryota > Metazoa > Chordata > Mammalia > Artiodactyla > Physeteridae > Physeter > Physeter macrocephalus. The sequence continues at coordinate 23,413,307 of NC_041222.1, forward strand.
CTGCTCTTGAAAAGCTGCTCAGCATCATTAATTATTAGAGAAGTGCAAATCAAAACTACAATGAGGTATCGCCTCACACCAGTTAGAATGGGCATCATCAGAAAATCTACAAACAACAAATGCTGGAGAGGGTGTGGAGAAAAGGGAACCCTATTGCACTGTTGGTGGGAATGTACACTGATACAGCCACTATGGAGAACAGTATGGAGGTTTCTTAAAAAACTAAAAATAGAATTACTATATGATCTAGCAATCCCTCTACTGGGCATATACCCAGAGAAAACCATAATTGAAAAAGACACATGCACCCCAATGTTCATTGCAGTACTATTTACAATAGCCAAGTCATGGAAGCAACCTAAATGCCCAATGACAGACGAATGGATAAAGAAGATGTGGTACATATATACAATGGAATATTACTCAGCCATAAAAAGGAACAAAACTGGGTCATTTGTTTAGACGTGGATGGATCTGGAGACTGTCATACAGAGCACAGTAAGTCAGAAAGAGAAAAACAAATATCGTATATTAATGCATATATGTGGAACCTAGAAATATGGTACAGATGAACTGGTTTACAGGGCAGAAATTGAGACACAGATGTAGAGAACAAACGTATGGACACCAAGGGGGGAAAGCGGCAGGGGGGTCGGGGTGGGAGTGTGATGAATTGGGCGATTGGGATTGACATGTATACATTAATGTGTATAAAACTGATGACTAATAAGAACCTGCTGTATAAAAAAATAAATTAAATTAAATTAAATTATTTTAAAAAAAGAAAAGAAATAAAAGAATAAACTAGTTATACATGCAACAAAGTGGATACATAAAAAAAGTGCTGAGTGATAAAAGCCATATGCAAAAGAATACCTTATGTATGTCTCCATTTATATGAAATTTTTAAAAAAAGAGAGAAGATTTGGCGGTCAAGATTATGAATTGGGTTTAAATATGAAAAAACAAAAAACCTGGAACATCAGAATGAGGCTGTGCTACAAAATTTTAAATCAAGTATATCAGTAATATTTGAATACTTGGGAATTCACAAAATCACCCAGGGAAAATGTCTGGGGGTAGGGTGGTGGTGAGGAGGAAGAGACAGACCTGGAGAAGACTACATTTATCTAACATGAAAAGACGTGTCATGACTAGGAAAGTAACTATGCAGACACTTCAGCCAAATGCACAATACCCAATAGAGTGATTCTTATATTTGAATAGGTGAGGGTGAGAGGGACAGATCATGCTTAAGGAAGAAGTACTGAATAGTAGTAAAAGTTCTCTGCACTCAAACGTACCCACATTGACTGCCAGCTAAGGCCCTGTAAGGTTATTGTGAGGGTCAAATATTTGTGGAAGTGTTTTATAAACTTTCAATTACTATATAACTGATAGTTGTTATTAGTAGTATCAGACCTCTAGAGTTTAATGTATAGTTAATGATATATAGGAATAAATGGCAATTTCATTTCATTTTTACTACAACTAATAAAAAATGGTAAATGATTATGACATTAACCCAAAGAAATGTGACATTATAACAAACAAAATTTGTATCCTGATGAGCTAGCTGAAAAATATTCATAAAATTGTTCACATTCAATTCAGCACCTACATAAATACAAACAGCAACTCACTGTAAATAATGGAATACAGTAAACTAGGTTACCAATGAGAGCCTTAACAGATGTGTTCCATCTAATCAATAACACTGTGTGAATGGTAAAACTATTGAACATCAGAAAATCAAAAAGACATCAATTTCATTGTTATCTTCTTGGAATGTTATTGAATGGGCATTATTTTAGAAGAAAATTCTGTCCCAGAATGATTAATCAAAGCTAGATAAAAATGCAGAAGAGCATGGTTGTTCCAGATACTAGGTTGAATAAAGAATCAGTTCATCATGAGGGAATACATTCTAGTTCCCACATCTCTCTATGCAATAATTTACAGCAATGCTCAAGATAAACCTAAGGTGAAGAAAAAGATATGACCAAATGGTTGAACATTTTAGCAGTAAAACTCTTTAACTCATAGTAGAATGACAATGAGATTAGTTAGTTCAGAAGAAAATCAGAACTACGAAAAGTAAACAAAAATTTATAGTCAGGGTAAGCAAAGTAAATGCAGGATCCCACATTTCGCGAGAATATGTACGCTCATAAAGGGTAAAAAATATGTTGACAGTGAAGTCAATTCTCTGTATCTCCCAAGCATTTCAGGGTGCCAGGGAATGCAGTTTCCTGAAAGAAAATTTATGTTCAAGAAATAAGAATTCTCTACAAATGAGGGCTTTGAAAAGACAGGGAAACAAGAATCATTGTCACTCTAGAAGAAAGCTGCAGGTTCAGACAATGGTGATCTACTGGGCAGTGGAGGTCTAACTCTACCACTCATAGTGCTTCATGTCTCAAGGAATTTCCAGCCATTTCCTTCCACAGAGGCCCCAGTATGACAGCATATGCTGAGTGGGATGGCCACTAACAAGGAAACGTGGGCCCAGGACTAGAATCAATCCCAGCTGTCTTCTGATGTATCACAAGATAATTTTTAAAGCCCAAATATTTTCCTTGATTTGGCGTTATGGCAATTGAGCTCATTTTTCAGTAGCTGAAAATACATGACTATATATTTACCCTTAAACACTTAAAAGGGAAACAGAAAGCCCTATTTCTCAAGAAAACACACTTGGTGCGCAGACACTAGATCAAATTAATTGGGGGCCAGGAAGCAAATGAGCCCAGATTTGGGACAACAAATTCTGTCGATGGATTTGTCTCCATTAGACTTGGGTACAAAGCACACGAAAATAACAGGATTTGGTTCCATGGGAGAACAAAATTATGGAGCTAAAAATGTCCCTTCCTTTTACAATCAACTACTAAAGGATTCTGCAAGGGAAATGCACTCAAACAAATTAGTGTATAAATGTTACTTTTTCATTAAAATGATTTAATAGTTCCACAAATGTTATGGCATTAGCATTTTATACAAAGCTATAAAACAGTAGCAAGTTAAAAAACCAACTGCCTTTAAAAGTCAGCACTTTTAGCCTATGTTTATGAGACTACATGGTCACTCTGCGATACAAAATGGCAGCATTGCTAAGATAAATATTGCTTGCTGGCCAGTCTTATTTTGGGCAGGAGGCCATTAAAGGAACAAGGCTGCCGATTTCATCTTTCATTTGCATGGTCTTGAACAAAGCATTCACACTGGCTAACTCATCCTAAGATGTCTCTAATGAGAACAGCAGCTTTTTGGAGTATTTCCTTAAGAAATTATTTAATTACATATTTTTATTATGTTTAAACTGCTTCTTTGAAGTCAATGTGAAAACATATTTACAGGCAGGTGGCAGACAGAGACATCATGGCAAAAACGTAACAAATGAATTCCAGAAAGAAAAAGGGCACATATGTAGAGGCTAACTGATGACAATCTATCCCCAGTCCATTGGATTTCTAAATAAATATTAGATGTTTTCCATCCTCAATAGAGTATGGAAGGTGATGTTCATATTTTTCACATGTTATTTCAAAAACTATTCCTTAAACAAGATTTTGATAAAAATTAGCAACACTAAGTGTTGTATCCTAAGTGGCAGGATAGTAATCCACAAAGTTCCATAGGTTTAAATTATTAATTAGCCTGTTGCTAAGGTTTAATGGGAACAGTACCTAGTGATGATAATCAGCATTTAGATTAAAAATAAAGTTTTGAATTGTCGTAAGTCTGAGTGTAAGTGCATAAGATTTAAATGGTTAATACACTCTCAACAATCCTTCGGGAGCTGATGCCACGTGAGAGGCTGCTTGACAAAAGCAAATGGGGAACAAAGTTAAGTCTTCTCTTGTCTGTGGTACTGATCTTATTTGGATCTTACCTAAGCTTCTCTTTGACTCACATATTCAGTAACATGTATTGCAAAGGAGGCAGCATGATGTAGTAGGAGAACATTCAATTTGGAATATTAAGGCCTAGGTTAAAATTCTTGACCTTGGGAAATTACATAGTTCATCTCTAAAACAAGGAGGCTGCATTGGGTGATACCTAAGACGGTGGACTGAACGGTGGGGGCAAGGAGAGCACCTGTCACCACACAGAATCAAGAAGCCTCTAGTGTCTTGCCCAACAACTGTCAGAGGGTGTGAAAAGCTTCTGTGTGGCCCCCAATATCTATCTAACTGAACTGATGTGGAAGTTTTACCACAATGGATTAGAAGAGGGTTTTCCTGGCCCCCATGTTCCACTGCAATAATAAGCTAATTTCATTCATTGCCTTGAATTTCTAAATGGTATGTTAGTCTTATCACTTTTAAAATTCTATATTCTGGGGGAGACCTTCAAGATGGCAGAGGAGTAAGATGTGGAGATCACCTTCCTCCCCACAAATAAATCAGAAATATGTCTACATATGGAACAACTCCTACAGAACACCTACTGAACGCTGGCAGAAGACCTCAGACATCAAAAGGCAAGAAACTCCCCATGTACCTGGGTAGGGCAAAAGAAAAAAGAAAAAACAGAGACAAAAGAATAGGGACGGGACCTGCACCTCTGGGAGGGAGCTGTGAAGGAGGAAAGGTTTCCACACACTAGAAGCCCCTTCACGGGTGGAGACTGCGGGTGGCAGAGAGGGGGAGCTTTGGAGCCGCGGAAGAGAGCACATCAACAGGGGTGCAGAGGGTAAAGCGGAGAGACTCCAGCACAGAGGATCGGTGCCGACCGGCACTAACCAGCCCGAGAGGCTTGTCTGCTCACCCGCCAGGGAAGGCGGGGGCTGGGAGCTGAGGCTCGGGCTTCACTCGGATCCCAGGGAGAGGACTGGGGTTGGCGGCGTGAACACAGCCTGAAGGGGTTAGTGTGCCACAGCTAGCCGGGAGGGAGTCCGGGAAAAAGTCTGGAACTGCCTACGAGACAAGAGACCATTGTTTCGGGGTGTGCACGGAGAGGGGATTCAGAGCACTGCCCAAACGAGCTCCAGAAATGGGCGCGAGCCGCAGCTATCAGCGTGAACCCCAGAGACGGGCATGAAACGCTAAGGCTGCTGCTGCCGCCACCAAAAAACCTGTGTGCAAGCACAGGTCACTCTCCACACCTCCCCTCCTGGGAGCCTGTGCAGCCCGCCACGGCCAGGGTTCTGTGATCCAGGGACAACTTCCCCAGGAGAACGCACGGCGCCTCAGGCTGGTGCACTGTCACGCTGGCCTCTGCCGCCGCAGGCTTGCCCGGCATTCCGTACCCCTCCCTCCCCGCGGCCTGAGTGAGCCAGAGCCCCCGAATCAGCTGCTCCTTTAACCCCGTCCTGTCTGAGCGAAGAACAGATGCCCCCAGGCGACCTACATGCAGAGGCGGGGCCAAATCCAAAGCTGAACCCCGGGAGCTCTGTGAACAAAGAAGAGAAAGGGAAATCTCTCCCAGCAGCCTCAGGAGCAGCGGATTAAATCTCCACAGTCAACCTGATGTACCCTGCATCTTTGGAATACCTGAAGAGACAACGAATTATCCCAAAATTGAGGAGGTGGACTTTGGAGGCAACTGTAGACTTGGGGTTTGCTGTATGCGACTGACTGGTTTCTGGTTTTATGTTTATCTTAGTTTAGTATTTAGAGTTGATTAACATTGGTAGATTTTTTTTATTGATTTGCTTGCTCTCTTCCTTTTTTTAAATATATATAGATATATATTTCTTTTTTCCGTTTTCTCTTTCTGTGACTGTGTATGTGTATGCTTCTTTGTGTGATTTTCTCTGTATAGCTTTGCTTTTACCATTTGTCCTAGGGTTCTGTCTGTCCACTTTGGGTTTTTTTTAGTATAGTTTTTAGCCCTTATTACCATTGGTGGATGTGTTTTTGGTTTGGTTGCTCTCTCTTTCTTTCTTCTTTTTTTTCATTACTTTTAAACTTTTTTATTTTTAATAATATTTTTTATTTTAATAACTTTATTTCTTTTTCTTTATTTTCTTTCCTTTTTCTCCCTTTTCTTCTGAGCTGTGTGGCTGACAGGGTCTTGGTGCTCCGGCCAGATGTCAGGCCTGTGCCTCTGAGGTGGGAGGCTGAGGTTAGGAATTTGGTCCACCAGAGACCTCCTGGTTCCACATAACATCAAATGGCAAAAGCTCTCGCAGAGACCTCCATTTCAACGCTAAGACCCAGGTCCACTCTACAACCAGCAAGCTACAGTGCTGGAACACTATGCCAAACAACTAGCAAGACAGGAACACAACCGCACCCATTAGCAGAGAGGCTGCCTAAAATCATAATAAGGTCACAGACAACCCAAAACACACCACTGGACGTGGTCCTGCCCACCAGAAAGACAAGATTCAGCCTCATCCACTAGAACACAGGCACCAGTTCCCTACACCAGGAAGCCTACACAACCCACTGAACCAACCTTAGCCACTGGGGGCAGACACCAAAAACAACGGGAACTACCAACCTGCAAACTGTCAAAAGGAGACCCCAAACACAGTAAGTTAAGCAAAATGAGAAGACAGAGAAACACACAGCAGATGAAGGAGCAAGGTAAAAACCCACCAGACCAAACAGATGAAGAGGAAATAGGCAGTCTACCGGTACAAGAATTCAAAATAATGATAGTAAAGATGATCTAAAATCTTGGGAACAGAATGGAGAAAAAACAAGAAACGTTTAACAAGGACCTAGAAGAACTAAAGAGAAAACAAACAATGAAGAACAACACAATAAATGAAATTAAAAACTCTCCAGAAGGAATCAATAGCAGAATAACTGAGGCAGAAGAACGGATAAGTGACCTGGAAGATAAAATAGTGGAAATAGCTACTGCAGAGCAGAATAAAGAAAACAATCAAAAGAATTGAGGACAGTCCCAGAGACCTCTGGAACAACATTAAATACACCAACATTCGAATTATAGGGGTCCCAGAAGGAGAAGAGAGAAAGAAAGGGACTGGGAAAATATTTAAAGAGGTAATAGTTGAAAACTGCCCTTACATGGGAAAGAAAATAGTAAATCAAGTCCAGGAGGCACAGACAGTCCCATACAGGATAAATACAAGGAGAAACATGCCAAGACACGTATTAATCAAACTATCAAAAATTAAATACACAGAAAAAAATATTAAAAGCAGCAAGGGAAAAACAACAAATAATATACAAGGGAATCCCATTAAGAAAATGGTAATAGGAACATACATATCAATAATTACCTTAAATTACCATAAATGGATTAAATGCTCCAACCAAATGACGTAAAATTGTAAATATTTATGCACCCAACAGAGGAGCACCTCAATACATAAGGCAAATGCTAACAGCCATAAAAGGGGAAATGGACAGTAACACAATCATAGTAGGGGACTTTAACACCCCACTTTCACCAATGGACAGATCATCCAAAATGAAAAAAAAAAAGGAAACACAAGCTTTAAATGATACATTACACAAGATGGACTTAATTGATATTTATAGGATTCCATCCAAAACCAACAGAATACACTTCCTTCTCAATTGTTTATGGAACATTCTCCAGGATAGATCATATTTTGGGTCACAAATCAAGCCTTGGTAAATTTAAGAAAATTGAAATTGTATCAAGTGTCTTTTCTGACACAATCCTATGACACTAGATATCAATTACAGGAAAAAATCTGTAAAAAATATAAACACATGGAGACTAAACAATACAGTACTAAATAACCAAGATCACTGAAGAAATCAAAGAGGAAATCAAAAAATACCTAGAGACAAATGACAATGAAAACACGACAACCCAGAACCTATGGGATGCAGCAAATGCAGTTTTAATAGGGAGGTTTATAGTATACAATCCTACCTCAAGAAACAAGAAACTTCTCAAATAAACAACCCAACCTTACACCTAAAGCAATTAGAGAAAGAAGAACAAAAAACCCCCAAGTTAGAAGGAAAGATATCGTAAAGATCAGATCAGAAATAAATGAAAAAGAAATGAAGGAAACAATAGCAAAGATCAACAAAACTAAAAGCTGGTTCTTTGAGAAGATAAACAAAATTGATAAACCATTAG
>NC_041222.1:23422111-23422653 GCF_002837175.3 Physeter macrocephalus
ACCATATCAACAAACTGAAGAAGAAAAACCATATGATCATCTCAATAAATGCAGAAAAAGCTTTCAACAAAATTCAACATCCATTTATGATAAAAACCCTCCAGAAAGTAAGCATAGAGGGAACTTACCTCATCATAATAAAGGCCATATACGACAAACCCACAGCCAACATCGTTCTCAATGGTGAAAACTGAAACCATTTCCTCTAAGAGCAGGAACAAGACAAGGTTGCCCACTCTCACCACTATTATTCAACATAGTTTTGGAAATTTCAGCCAGAAAAATCAGAGAAAAAAGAAATAAAAGGAATCCAAATCAGAAAAGAAGAAATAAAGCTGTCACTTTTTGCAGATGACATGATACTATACACAGAGAATCCTAAAGATGCTACCAGAAAACTGCTAGAGCTAATCAATGAATTTGGCAAAGTTGCAGGATACAAAATTAATGCACAGAAATCTGTTGCATTCCTATACACTAATGATGAAAAATCTGAAAGGGAAATTAAGAAAACACTCCCATTTACCACTGCAACAAAAAGA
>NC_041222.1:23423042-23440253 GCF_002837175.3 Physeter macrocephalus
AAACTCTTAGAGGAAAACATAGGCAGAACACTCTATGACATAAATCATAGCAAGATCCCTTTTGACCCACCTCCTAGAGAAATGGAAACCAAAAAAAAAATAAATAAACAAATGGGACCTAATGAAACTTAAAAGCTTTTGCACAGCAAAGGAAACCATAAACAAGATGAAAAGACAGTCCTCAGAATGGGACAAAATATTTGCAAACAAAGCTACTGACAAAGGATTAATCTCCAAAATTTACAAGCAGCTCAATATCAAAAAAACAAACAACCCAATCCAAAAATGGGCAGAAGCCCTAAATAGACATTTCTAAATGCCCATCGACAGATGAATGGATAAAGAACATGTGGTACATATACACAATGGAATATTACTCAGCCATAAAAAGAAACGAAATTGAGTTATTTGTAGTGAGGTGGATGGACCTAGAGACTGTCATACAGAGTGAAGTAAGTCAAAAAGAGAAAAATAAATGCCGTATGCTAACACGTATATATGGAATCTAAAAAAAAAACAAAAAAGGTTCTGAAGAACCTAGAGGCAGGACAGGAATAAAGACACAGACGTACAGAATGGACTTGAGGACACGGAGGGGGAAGGGTAAGTTGGGACAAAGTGAGAGAGTTGCATGGACTTATATATACTACCAAATGTAAAATCGATAGCTAATGGGAAGCAGCCGCATAAGACAGGGAGATCAGCTCGGTGCTTTGTGGCCACCTAGAGGGGTGGGATAGGGAGGATGGGCAGGAGACGCAAGAGGGAAGAGATATGGGGATGTATTTATATGTATAGCTGATTCACTTTGTTATAAAGCAGAAACTAACACACCATTGTAAAGCAATTATACTCCAATAAAGATGTTAAAAAATAAAAAAATTCTATATTCTAATTAGAATCATTAACTCCCACCAATATCTCTGTTCGTTATTAAAATTGCCTCAATTTTAAAGGCAGGCAAACTGAAGCAGGAAATAAAGATGCAGTGAGTCAGTGTCAGAACCTAGAGAAGTATTCATGAGATTGGGTCCTAATTCTGTGGGGTCTTCAATTATTACCAGATGCTTTAATGGGAAGTTCCATCATATTGAATGTTATATGCATACATTTAATTTTGCTGCCTACATCAAAAATGCAAGTATTGAGTAAGCACATAATAAGTGTCTAGATGTCTACTGCAGACTTTGGGATTCAGAAGGTAGTAGATAACATAATCTCTAAGTTTACAGTCTGATTATAGAGGTAAATACAAAAATGATAACCCAGCAAAATGTGTGCAGTGATTCTCAAAGTACAGTTTGTAAGAATCACTCAGAAAGCTTGTTAACCATTCACATTCCCAGGCTCCACACCTAGACCCATGGATTCTAAGATCTGGGGTGAGTTTAGTAGTCTGCATTTTTAACAGCACCCACAGAGGTGTTTCTAATCAATGCCCATGGTTAGGAGACCACACACTGAGAAATGCCAGTGGATAAGAGCTCAAACTTGGGAGTTAGACAGTCTAGGTTTGATTCCCAGCTCCACCCCTTCCCAGCTGGGTGACCTTGATTACATTACTAAAGTCCTCTGGGCTTCAATGTTCCCATCTATAAAAATGAAGATAATAATAGTACCTACATGTTAGGCGATTGTAACATTAGTACCCAGTAAACACTTAGTAAAAGTTGTTCTTGTTTTTGTCCTCATTAATATTATTAAAACACTAGATATTGACCAAGTGCTAATCAGTCTGACGTATTGATAGCTCCCAAAATTCAATGAATAAAATAAGAGTTCTGGATAAGGGTAGGGAAAGCTTTAAGGAGGAAGAAGAAATGAGCTAAACATTAAAACCAATGAAAGATTTGTATTATCAAAGAAAAGAAGAAATCCTGGAGGAAGGGAACATACTGAGCAAATTATCAAGGAAGATGAGAAAGAGCTGTGTGAGAACCAATAAAGGAAGCAGCCCCTGAAGAGGAGGGTCTGGTGAAAGTGGGAAGATAAGTGGCCAGAAGGCTGAAAGCTCAGCAAGTCTGAAGTTCCCCCATCTCGTTATTTGAAACACCTGTTTTTAGAGGCCACTACATTAGAGATAGGCCCCCACATTAAGAGACAGGATATTAAAAGATCAATGTATAATAACTCTTCTTTTTACAAAAATAATCCTATATTTACAAAATAAGTTATCACTCGGAACCTTAATTCACTGCCGTGTTAACAGGCTTAAAGCATTTCAATTTACTAAAGATAAATAATTCAGTCTTTAAATAAAGAACTATAAGGTTTTTTGAGAGCAAGGGACTATCTTACTCATTTTGGGGACCTCAGACTCTACCTAGCACAAGGCCAGGAATATGCTAATAGCTCTAAAAATGAATGGTTGTTCAACTAAACAGTTATATAAATACTGTTATGACATGAAATAGAATATCCATGAAAAAAAATTTTTCCTTTGAGAGCTGCCACATTTATTGTTCATATTCCCAAGTGAGGCTACTGCTTTGAAAATGCAACCAAATTTATTGTTTTCATTTATACTGAGTGTCCATAACTATATAAGCAGCAATAAATTAAATTAAATATCGTACATGCCAATAGTCAAGCTGGATAATTCAATTGAAAAATACACTGAACTCTCATTTGACTTCATAGGTATCTGAGTAACTTCATTAAATTCATAATTTAGTGGATGATGAAAAATACACAGTGCACTGAAGCACTAAAAGCCTGTCTTGTTTCTCTTCTCAGGCCTCTGTTTACATGGATTCTTAGAGGTTTGCTACTGGTTACAACTTGATGCCCCAAACACATGCACATCAAACATTTCTAAACGCCCAAAATGGAAATATCCCCAAACTGCTTCCCATTACCCATGAACTTCTTTTCTGATTTATGATATTTCAACTTCTCTGTCTTTATCTTGACAAAAATAATATTAAAGGAACAAATGGGATAAGTTGACTTTTTTTCTTTGACTCTTCGAATGATGTCTTGAAAATTAAGTCATGACCATAAGGCACTCAACACATATGGGCCCAAAGTTGATGAGGGTATACACACTTCACTCTCATAAAGGCTATCCATGTCCTGCAGACAGGGCAGTGTTGCTTATCACTTATATGGCACAAACCGAATGTAGATCATGGGAATCAGTAACCTAAGCAAGGGTATAATGTCTGTGTTGGCTATTAAGATTATCATTACAGTAGAAAAGATATGCCTTAAAAGAACCACAGCAGAAAAATGGGAATTTATCTGAAGTGATACTTTTTTACTACTATGCCCACAAAGTAATTACTATAATGAAAATACCACACTAATACAATCTGCAATCTTTGATGAATTAGAAAATGTGTCTTTGTTCCCGCTACCATTCACTTCCTGTTTTTGTGAAGTGGGAATAAAATGACCAATTTAAGCTTCACTTCTCTAATCTGATTCTGGTTAATGCCCCAAGGGGAGCTATCAGCATGTCTCTTCCACTTGCCTCCTAGGGAACAAGAGAGAAGCATTTGGCCTATTAAAAACAATGGACTCCTTCACTTCTCTGCTGGCCCGATGGGGACCCCCGTGCTTCTGTTTACAACAGCCAGTTCATTCAGCTCTTTGATTACCTTCTATCAGTGTGTTCACAACCAATTCAAGCCAATATTGGGAAACAATGAAATCCACTGAAACTGAGCAGTTTTTATAGTCACACCTACCTAATGTCCCCCAGTCTATTTTTATGCATGTGTAATTAATTGTGTTCTATGCCAGTAACTCAAACTTTCGGCAACTGAGAGTTCGGTGGTAAGAGCTCTGGTTATTCCCTTGGAGTGAGCCAGGCCTGGGTTTATGTTCCAGCTTATATATTTGGTGGTTGAGTGACCTTTGGCACATTATTTAATCTCTTGAGACTTGGTTTCTCTAACTCTAAACAAAGATAATAATACCTCATAAGAAAATTGATATAAAAAGTCTAATACATGGCATGTATTCAACCAGCATTAGTTCATTTATGAACACTGATCAAAAATATGTTAAAACAACTATTAATATATGATCCCAACTTTGATCATATGGGACTTAAAGAATGGGAATGAAAACCAGACAATGGTGGGTTCAGAATTGTTGGGTTTTAGTCTTACCCAGATTAGGCTATCCCATAAGTTCAAACGGTAATTTGTTACAACAAATTAATTCCCATTAAGTACAACTTTGTCCTTATAAAGAAACACTGCACTCATATGAAGTATCTAAAAATAATCAAACTCATTGAAGTAGAGAGTAGAATGGTGGTTGCCAGGTGTTGGGTGGAGGGGGAAGTGGGAAGTTAATGTTCAAAGGGTATAAAGTTTCAGTTATGCAAGACGAATAAGTTCTAGAGCTCTGCTGGACAACACAGTGCCAACAGTTAATAACACTGTGTTGTGCACTTAAAAAATCTGCTAACCACAAATAACAAATGCTGGAGAGGGTGTGGAGAAAGGGAACCCTCCTGCACTGTTGGTGGGAATGCAAACTGGTGCAGCCACTATGGAAAACAGTATGGAGGTTCCTCAAAAATCTAAAAACAGAGTTGCCATATGACCCAGCAACCCCACTCCTGGGCCTATATCTGGAAAAGACGAAAACTCTAATTTAAAAAGATACAAGCACCCCAATGTTCATAGAACCACTATTTACAATAGCCAACACATGGAAGCAACCTAAGTGTCCATCAACAGATGAATGGATAAAGAAGATGTGGTACATATATACAATGGAATATTACTCAGCCATAAAAAGAATGAAATAATGCCATTTGCAGCAACATGGATGCACCTAGAGATCATCATACTAAGTGAAGTAAGTCAGACAAATATATGATATCACTTATATGTGGAATCTAAAATATGATTTAAATGAACTTATTTAAAGAACAGAAACAGACTCAGACATAGAAAGCAAACTTATGGTTACCAAAGGGGAAAGCAAGGAGAGGGATAAATCAGGAGTTTGGGATTAACAGATATGAACTACTATATATAAAATAAACAACAAGAACCTACTGTATAGCACATGGGACTATATTCAATATTTTGTTATAAACCATAATGGAAACAAATATGAAAAATTATACACACACACCTATAACTGAATCACTTTGCTGTACACCAGAAACTAACACAGCATTGTAAATCAATTATACTTCAACTTTTAAAAATTTGTTACGAGGGAAGATAACATATTAAGTGTTCTTACTACCAAAAAAAAGTTGAGGTGTGGACACAAGGAAACTTTTGGAGGTGATGGAATGTTTATTACCTTGCTTGTGGTGATGGTTTCAGGAGTGGATACATAGGTTCAAACTCATCAAATCATACAGTTTTGGGTACAATTATACCTCAGTAAAGCTGTTTTTAAGAAAAGAAGGAAAAAAAAAACTAGGATCCCTTAGAAAGCCTTTACCATAGCAAGTACTCTCTACCCCAAATATGAAGAAGTGTATCTGGTCACTAGAAAGCTCTGTAGTCACCATTTACTGCTTCAGCTAACCAAAGGAACCTATTTTCTCTCCCTCTACCTGCCTTCCCCAGTTCTTCCGCCAGAGTCAGCTTAGACATCTCCTTCTCCAGGAAACAATCCCTCCAGTGCCCTGTCTCACATGCTCCTACAACACCCTGTTCATATCTCTAAGGTTGCACGTAAACCTTTCTTGTTGTTTAAGTCCCTCACCAGGACCATGCCTTACTTATCCTTGTATCCCCAGCACCTACCAAGCACATGTCTGGTACATGGCAGATGCCCAATAATGACTGTTGATTGAGTGACCAGACACTGGCTTTACAGTCAAGGAGATGGAATCAAATTCTGGCTCTACCACTTACCTGTTTGCCTTTTCTGATTCTGTGACTCTTTATATCCTCATTAGTCATGCTATCTTACCAAATAAAAAGAATTATGGAATAATACCAAGAGAAACAGGGACTGCATTTGCTTTCATATTCATAGTCACTGCATTGAAGCACTGTCACTGAAAGTCACTGCTTCTAAATATTGGCAGAAGCAGTATGGCACTTTGAACTAGACATTTGTTCTTCAAAGAATCATTTGAGTAGTCTCTCTTATGACGAGCCTGCACCTTTGCTCTGGCAGAAGAATATAATATAAACATTTGTGTTTTACCAAGTCAGACCCCTCAAAATATCTGTTGGCAACCAGGGCTGGTTTCTGGGTGGAAAGGTGGACCAATTTGCATATTGCATATTCCAAGAGAGGATGGTCTAATCCCCCAAACCCTGCTCCCTGACTCAAAGTCAGGAAGACCCATGAGGGCAGACCAGGGTAGTCCAGAATAAGGCCCATAGGAAAGAAAGACAAGCCCTTTGGAATAAAATTACCTGTGGGAAGGGGTAGTCTAGGTTAGCGATCTAGGCTTGATAGGCCTGAAATGTGGAAGCCAGGAGGCCTGGTAATGCACAACGTATACTGATAACGAAGTCTCTGAGGACCCAGCCATCTTTGCGCAATGTTGTGTTTAGAAGACCTCTGAGTGTAGACTAAGGTAACAGTGATCTTGGAGCCCAATCATGAACGACCATAGTGTTTTATACCGGTACCTGAAACATTATTATATTGCAAAGGGAAACATCAGCATCCGTGGGACACTATATGACCCAGCTTCAACAGCAGTGCCACGAGTTAATATCAAATGAATATCAGACTTCCCATTTCCCTCTGATTCTGCCATTAGAAGGAGAAATAGTCCTTTCTCCAATTTGGACAAAGTAAACCTTCAGAGTTCTCGTAAACTTTTACATGGGAGTATAGGCCTCAAGGCAAACACTAGACATCCTCCTACTAGAATACCTGAAGTCTTATCCAATAAACTTAAGAAAATTAAGATGATATGACCATATTTGTACCCTGAATTAAAAAGTAAGTTATACTGGTTATGCTGATGCAAAGGCAGGATCCACACAGCCCAGCTTGAAGAAGGGGCAACACTAACCTATTGAAGAAGCTGTGCTGGCAGGAAACATGCATCTCTCAACACACAGAGTGTCTACCTTCTGAACCCAGACATTTAGTTTATTATCTTCTATGTTAGATTTCCAGATAAGGTGAAAATCTGGGCATGTCTCATTCCTGGTGCCAATTTAGATTATTAAAAAAAATATATTTAATAGGGAAAAGTGTGTGACATCATCACACAAAAAACACTGAGATATTTCAAACTACTCTGCTGAGGGAACTAGATGGAAGGAAGGGCTGACCATTCCCATGACTTCTCTCATGTGTTGGACAAATTTACATAAGAAGTAAGTGGAAGAGAACTCAGTAGAACCCATTGGAAGGGAAAAGCAATTGAGGGAGGCAAAGATGGTTGTGGGCCATCACATGTCATAATGAATTCCCACTTGAGCCCTTGGAAAAAGCATGGATGCTAGAGACCACACCAGGCAAGGACCCCAGGAGGGGCTTACTCCTAGCTCCCATCTAGGGAAGACTTCCATGCTTGACCACAGACAGGGGCACTGCAATAGTGAGCTAATTTTGAGAGCAACCCTGATACACCAGGAAAAGTAACACTGCACTTGTGGAAATCTGACTGCCACAACCAACATGGAAATAAACGCTGGTTCTAGCTCCCACTATCTCCCAACTGGAATGCTAGATCTCTAGACTAACTGGCAGCTCAAAGCTTCAGACCACCTAACCTGTTCCTTTTTTCTTTCTTCTTTATCTGTGCCTGAAATATTCAAACATGGATCCATGTTCCATCAGATCCATTTCAACTACCAGTAGAAGACAGGTATTGACATTCCTCTGTAAGATACAGAAACCAGGGGGAAAAAATATCACCAAACATGTAATGCAATAAAGCAAATCAAATGAAAAGGAACAACCTGGGGAATCAGATAAAGAGCACCCCTTTGAAATATGTGACCACAAGGAACAGGAGAGGATTTTAGACATTTCCCAATACATGATCTCAAAAGAAGAGTAGAGAAAAAAAGCACACATAGATGAAACCACAACAGACTATCAAGAAGTCACAGTAGCCTGGCATCAGAAGAAAACAACATGGTAGTGAAAACACTACCATGGATACAGTGAACAGCTGATTGGATCCTTCTAAAAATGTAATCGGGATTATACAGAAGTCAAGCTCAAAATATTCTCCCACAAATAGAAAAGAAATTGACTAACAGGCTAATTTAATGAAAGAAAAGATAAGATACATGGGGAGATTAGGATTGTATCTACAGAAGTAATGTCAGATGTAAAAACAAAGACAGAGGGGCTTCCCTGGTGGCGCAGTGGTTGAGAGTCTGCCTGCCGATGCAGGGGACACGGGTTCATGCTCCGGTCCGGGAAGATCCCACATGCCGCGGAGCGGCTGGGCCCGTGAGCCATGGCTGCTGAGCCTGCGCGTCCGGAGCCTGTGCTCCCCAACGGGAGAGGCCACAACAGTGAGAGGCACGTGTACCGCAAAAAAATAAAATAAAATAAAATAAAAGAGAAAGAAATAACTCTTTAAAATTAGAAGCAAATGTCTTAAGATGAAGAATTGATTTTGCAAATCCCAAAGCCTAAAGGAGTACCAGGCAAAATTATTTAGACATAATCTAGATAAAATTTTGAACTCCAAGATTAGTGGGAAAATATGCAAGAATATAATCAGAAGTGAAAGTGATGTGCAAAGAACAAATATCAGATTGGTCTCAGTCTTTATCAACTGAACTTTGAGAGGAAAAAAGTTTAGCATATCTACTCAAGTAGTTATCTTCAAAGGCAAAAAAGAAATTTCAGACATTTAAATATTCTGAAATTTAAAAACACATGAACTCTTCATGAAAAGAAATGTCTAGAGTATATACCACTAAAAGATACCAAAAATTCAAGAAAGGGAAAATTGAGATTATGAAAGAAAATGGTTCATGAAATATACTCTAAATAGTTAATATATACACACACAAAATTAATGCATATGTCAAATTATCATTTAGAGGCTTTATATTGCCCCACATAAAAACAGTAATTGTCTAACAATCTGAATTTACAACAATTTACAATAAAAAGCAGCAAATGGGGAGAAAAGGGACGAAGTAAAGGCATACCAAGTTCCTCAATTTCCACAGGCAGGAAAAGGCTCAGAATGTTGCTCCTCTCTCACCAACTCCAAGTTCAAAGTCATATTAGTAGCCTGAAATCAGCCATGGGGGGAAGCATTCATACCACAGAAATCAGTGAATGCTACAAATAACTTTTATTTTTCAGAGTCACTACCGTCCCACAGGATATAGTCAGCAAGGTGCTCTTTTTTTTTTATTGTGGTAAATCGTACACAACATAAAATTTACCGTTTTAACCATTTTTAAGCATGCAATTCAGTGGCATTAAGTACATTTACAATGTTATGCAACCATCATCACCACCATCCATCTCCACAACTTTTCCATTATCCCAAATAGCAACTCTGTACACACTATACAGTAACCTCCCTTCCCCACTCCTCTCAACTCCTGGTAACCACTATTCTACTTTCTGTCTCCTCTAAATACCTCATGTAAGTGGACTTACACAATATTTGTCCTTAGCCTAATGTTTTCAATGTTCATCCATGTTACAGCATATGCTAGAATTTCCTTCCTTTTTCAGGCTGAATAATATTCCATTATATATGTACCACTTTTTTATCCATTCATCTATTAATGGAAGTGGATCCTTTTTAACACTTGTTCATAAATAGAAAAATATGTTTAAATAATAAAGATCAGTAGAAACTCTGCACTTCCTGCTAATAGAGCATATGTATTCTTAAGCAGTTACCATGAAAATAAAAGATGAGAACATACTGTGACCCAATATCAGTGAAATGGGTCATACTCCCTCACTGACATATTCAAGGATCCCAGCATGTTGTGTGGAAGCCATACCCACCGAGACTCTTGGTCCAGAAGTTAATAAATGAATAATACACATGTGACAAGCACCTGTTCAACATCAGATACTGTGCTTGGTACAGTCACATGCATCATCTCATTAATCCTCATGAAATAGAGATTCTCCGTATTAAAATCCTACTTGCAACCTTTAGGCCAACTCAGTGTAGATCAACATTTAAACATTTTATTGAAACAAATGAACTGGCTTCCTTGTTATCTAGTCTAGACTGGACTGACAATAATCAAGGGGGTATGTATACCTAAACTGTTTCTATATTTTCATAGCAGAAAAACCAGGCTCACAGAGGTCTGTTGATGGGAATGGAAGATGACAGTTTCAAGCAATTTCTGCAAGTTCAGGATATTTGTACTCATTTTACAACAATACAAGGGAAGAGGCCAATTGTTTCTGCTTTCCAGATAAAGAAAAAGGCTTAAAGTGGTCACATGACTTACCAACGCAGCCAAAAGGACACGAAGTAGAAGGCAATTTCACCAGGAACTGAAAACCCAGTTTCTAGGGAATCAAACTACCAGATGGATTCAAAGCTGTGGGCAGTAAGCAACTATCACGGAGCTGCATGGTTTCTCACGACCATGGCCACCATCAGGAGCTGGGGTGGGATTTTGCCTCAATGTACCTAACTGGGGATAGGGGCTGTCCAGGCAAAGATGTGGCCTCAAGGGATTCAGGCAGACATTACACTCCAAACAGTCCCCTAACTTTGCCCTTTTGTCTTTCAAATCAAACAAACCAGAAAGGTATAAGCCAGTGGTTCTCAACACTGGCTACACAATGGAATCACCTGATCAGTTATTTGAAAGCACTGACACCCAGGCCACCCAGACAAACTGCAGCAGAATCTGTGGGAATGCAGCCAGGATTGTGAGCCACTAGTGCAAAGTCACAACTTTTGGTAAGGGACCCCAAACTTGGATGCATCTGCATCAACTATGAAGAGGCTCCTACCTCTGCTGTAACTTTTCTAGTGATCATCATTCCAGGGAGTAAAGGCCAGAAAGAGAATGAACAGGAAATGGAAGGATGGTTCATAAACTGAACATCACAATGATGGTTCATTAACTGAACATCAAAATGAAAGGAAAGCAATGCAGGCAACTTTAAGAACAATAGCCAAGATTAAACCAGGAATTCAAATTTAAAATGGAAATTGGCTAAATCCTCCACTGGTTTCATTTCCCCCACTCAGTTCTTTCTGCTGTTTCTGATTTTGTTGTCTCTCTAGAGGTGATCCCCGTGGATTGTGCCAAACAAGCTTTTTCTGACGGATTCACTGCTGTTAAAATACTTCCTAAGATTACCCTGCCTCAGTGGGATTATTCAGAGGATTCCCAATCCATTCAGAGGTAGCAAACTATATAAACTTTGGAATATTTGGCTGCTGTAACATTACAGTTAACAATATACTGTCGTCCCACAAATGGGCTATAAGGGCAGACACCCTGAACAGCACAAGATATTACTAAGTTTAATTGGCTGGGTGCCAATGCTGATTAGCATGGGCAATTTTTTTCACCTCCCAAAATAAATGTCCAGTTCACTTTAAGAGTGAAAAATAAGAAACAGGTGCTAGTCTGAGCTCTGTGCTCTCCTTGAGAAGGTAGAAAAGGAAAGCGAGCTAGCAACTATGAGACACTGTGTGAACTGCCTCCTGGAAAAGAGAAGCTGCTTTGGGAAGCTTTGGCCAAACCTAGGGCAGCTATGGTGCTATCTACTCTTGAGGTGTTAGCAGATGAGGCATCCATTATGGGTGAATTGTGTCTCCCAAAATGACATTGAAGTCCTAACCTCCAGTACCTGTGAATGTGACCTCACGGAAAGTATTGAATAGTTGCAGATGATCAAGTTAAGACAAAGTCATTGAGGGAAGGAAGGAGCTAATAAAATATGACTGGTGTCCTTCTAAAAAAGGGAAATTTGGACACAGAGACTAACATTTACAGAGGGAAGATGATGTGAAGACAGAGAAAACACCATCTACAAACTATGGAATGCCTGAGGCTGGAAGCTAGGAGAGTGGCATGGAACACATTCTCCCTCAGAGCCCTCAGAAGGAACCTACCCTACTGAACTTTGATTTCTAACTTCTAGCCTCCAGACTGTGAGATAATAAATTTCTAGTGTTTCAGCCACTGAGCTTGTTGTGCTTTGTTACAGCAGCCTCAGGGAACTAATGCAACATCAAAAGAAAGTATTGGTTCATAACCTGGTAGACCAGGACTTCCCTGGATGCACAGTGGTTAAGAATCCACCTGCCAATGCAGGGGACACTGTTCAAGTCCTGGTCCGGGAAGATCCCACATGCCGTGGAACAACTAAGTCCGTGTGCCACAACTACTGAGTCTGCGCGCTAGAGCCCACACGCCGCAACTACTGAAGCCTGAGAGCCTAGAGCCTGTGCTCCGCAACAAGAGAAACCACCACAATGAGAAGCCCGCACACCGCAATGAAGAGTAGCCCCTGCTTGCTGCAACTAGAGAAAGCCCACATGCAGCAATGAATACCCAATGCAGCCATAAATAAATAAATAAATAGATAGACAGAAAGATAAATAAATAAATAAAAACCCGGTGGACCACTGAAAATCAGACCACTAATCCAGAAGCCTAGGGAAAAAGAGGCTCTCAAGGTATGATGCCAAAGAAGGGAGGCAAGAGAGCTGATTAGAGAAAGTCAAAAGGGTGGTGGGAACAAGACCAGGAGCGAAACCAAAGAGATTAGGTTCACTCCATAAACATGGACCAGGCACTGTTCCAGGTGCTGGGGATACAAAAGTGAATAAGGAGTCACATGTCATCTGTGCCGCTAGGCTTTGGTGGATGTATAGTGCTGAGACAGTGGTAAGCAAGGTGCTTTGGGATCAGAGAGGTGAGGGATGCTCACAGAGCAACCTGGGATTTGGGGAAGACTTCCTGGAAAACAGGCTATCTAAGCTCAATCTGGAAGGATAAGAAATTGGCAGGATGGACCAAAAGATGTCTGTTTTCATAAAGAATCCAGGGGCCTCTTGGTACCATGTTGACAATGTGTAATAGGATGTGATTTTTCTAAAAAAAGAATGAGGTACCACTTTCACATACACACTTGAACATAAACACCACAGTATGGCACCTCCAGAGCTGGAGAGCACCCACAGTAATAACCAGCAGCAAGAAGCCATGTTACAGAGCAAAGGGAACTGTGGCCAGTGCAAGTAACTCACCCCGGCATATGGGGATATGAGAGCAGGAGAAAGGGGAATAACGCTGCACGTGCCATGTGCAAATCAGTTGTAACTGTTCACGGAGCATGGGGGACACCCCACCCCACTGCCACCTTGGAGAACTACCAGAAAAACACAGAGGACTTTGCAGGGGCTCCTGACAGCAAGTGGGAGCAAGCCAGAGAAGCCAGAGTAAAAATAAAAATAATAAGGATCTCATGGGGTTGTCATAAGAAATGAAGTAAGAATAAATAACATTTCAAAGCAACTGAGATACAGCACCCCCACTCCATCTATCAATGTTTGGTCCAATCTGTCTTGCATTTATTGTATCATCTTGTGTTAATTTATCATTATCACTTACCAATATTCTTTTCTTGAAAGCAACCTATTTGGGGAAGGATGCCTCCATATCACAAAAGAGGCTAATTTAATGACTCCAATGAGTGGTAATATACCGGGGAACACAACGGCTGCGGGCGCGAGCACAGACAGGCAAGGCGTGGACCCCCTTTGTGCTGCAGTGCTCTGCTAATTGGGTCAAATGGAGGAGTTGGAGGTATTCTCCTTCTGTTTTCCTAATGATATTAATGTCTTCATGAGGTTAATGAAACTGCTAACACGGGCCAGCTGTGAATGGCTTCATGTAGAATATAAAACCATCTATTCTGAGTCCTATGCAAACGCTAGGGATTATGATTGCTGTGGTGGTTTTGTCTATTTATTGTGTATAACAACGGGGTTTTGTTCCTTCTTTTTCCCTCTAAGGGCCAGAATCGAAGACCACTAACTTGATCTGACACAGGGTTGCCTAGACTGCTAGGTGGACACCAGTTGGGGCCTGTTTAAGGCTAGAGCCCTGGTTTGGTCCTATCCTTTATGGTTTCTATTGCCCCCTGCTGGCCTGGAAAGGGAGGAGCAGCTCTGCAGCACCCCCTTGGGAGATGGAATGCACCAGAAGACAAAATATGGACAGCTATTATTTACTGTCACTTACTATATGCTTTCTAATTTAATACATACAACATTCCCGTGGGGTACCTACTGCTCTTTTACAGATGAAGAAACCTAGGCTCAAGTAGTAAAACAAGTTCCCTGAGAACACAGGGCTTGTGAGTGGCAGATCCAGGACAAGGTATAAATCTGTCTGACTCACAATTACTGTTACACTCCCACTGAAGACATGCTATAGTGAAAAGTACATGTACTTTATTTTTTTTAATTTAATTTAACATCTTTATTGGGGTATAATTGCTTTACAATGTTGTGTTAGTTTCTGCTGTATAACAAAGTAAATCAGCTATATGTACACATATGTCCCCATATCTTCTCCTTCCTGCACCTCCCTCCCACCCTCCCTACCCTTCCCCTCTAGGTGGTCACAAAGCACTGAGCTGATCTCCCTGTGCTGCTTCCCACTAGCTATCTATTTTACGTTTGGTAGTGTATATATGTCCATGCCACTGTCTCACTTTGTCCCAGCTTACCTTTCCCCCTCCCAGTGTCCTCAAGTCCATTTTCTACATCTGTGTCTTTATTCCTGTCCTGCCCCTAGGTTCTTCAGAACAAGTCCATTTTCTACATCTGTGTCTTTATTCCTGTCCTGCCCCTAGGTTCTTCAGAACCCTTTTTTTTTTTTAGATTCCATATATATGTGTTAGCATACAGTATTTTTCTCTTTCTGACTCACTTCACGCTACATTAACAGACTCTAGGTCCATCCACCTCACTACAAATAAATCAATTTCATTTTTTATGGCTGAGTAATATTCCATTGTATATATGTGCCACAACTTCTTCATTCATTCATCTGTCGATGGACACTTAGGCTGTTTCCATGTCCTAGCTATTGTAAACAGTGCTGCAATGAACATTGTGGTAAATGTCTCTTTTTGAATTATGGTTTTCTCAGGGTATATGCCCAGTAGTGGGATTGCTGGGTCATATGGTAGTTCTATTTTTAGCTTTTTAAGGAACCTCCATACTGTTCTCCATAGTGGCTGAATCAACTTACATTCCCACCAACAGTGCAAGAGGGTTCCCTTTTCTCGGCACCCTCTCCAGCATTTATTGTTTGCAGATTTTTTGATGATGGCCATTCTGACTGGTGTGAGGTGATACCTCATTGCAGTTTTGATTTGCATTTCTCTAATGATTAGTGATGTTGAGCATCCTTCCATGTGTTTGTTGGCAATGTGTATATCATCTTTGGAGAAATGTCTATTTAGGGCTTCTGCCCATTCTTGGATTGGGTTGTTTGTTTTTTTGATATTGAACTGCATGAGATGCTTGTATATTTGGGAGATTAATCCTTTGTCACTTGATTGGTTAGCAAATATTTTCTCCCAACTGAGGGCTGTCTTTTTGTCTTGTTTATGGTTTCCTTTGCTGTGCAAAAGCTTTTAAGTTGCATTAGGTCCCATTTGTTTATTTTTGTTTTTATTTCCATTTCTCTAGGAGGTGGGTCAAAAAGGATCTTGCTGTGATTTATGTCATAGACTGTTCTGCCTATATTTTCCTCTAAGAGTTTTATAGTGTCTGGCCTTACATTTAGGTCTTTAATCCATTTTGAGCTTATTTTTCTATACAGTGTTAGGAAGTGCTCTAATTTCATTCTTTTACATGTACCTGTCCAGAGTTCCCAGCACCATTTATTGAAGAGGCTATCTTTTCTCCATTGTATATTCTTGCATCCTTTATCAAAGATAAGGTGACCAGAGGTGCGTGGGTTTATCTCTGGGCTTTCTATCCTGTTCCATTGATCTATATTTCTGTTTTGGGGCCAATACAATACTGTCTTGGGCTTCCCTGGTGGCACAGTGGTTGAGAGTGCACCTGCCGATGCAGGGGACATGGGTTCATGCCCCGATCCGGGAAGATCCCACATGCCGTGGAGCAGCTAGGCCCGTGACCCATGGCCGCTGAGCCTGCACATCTGGAGCCTGTGCTCCGCAACGGGAGAGGCCACAACAGTGAGAGGGCCGCGTACCGCAAAAAAAATAATAATAATACTGTCTTGATTACTGTAGCTTTGTAGTACAGTCTGAAGTCTGGGAGCCTCATTCCACCAGCTCCGTTTTTCTTTCTCAAGATTGCTTTGGCTATTCGGGGTCTTTTGTGTTTCCATACAAATTGTGAAAATTTTTGTTCTAGTTCTGTGAAAAATGCCATTGGTGTCTTAATAGGGATTGCACTGAATCTGTAGATTGCTTTCGGTAGTATAGTCATTTTCACAATGTTGACTCTTCCAATCCAAGAACATGGTATATCTCTCCATCTGCTTGTATTGTCTTTAATTTCTTTCAGCAGTGTCTTATAGTTTTCTGCATACAGGTCTTTTGTCTCCTTATGTAGGTTTATACCTAGGTATTTTATTCTTTTGATTGCAATGGTAAATTGAAGTGTTTCCTTAACTTCTCTTTCAGATTTTTCATCATTAGTGTATAAGAATGCAAGAGATTTCCGTGCATTAATTTTGTACCCTGCTACTTTACCAAATTCATTGATTGGCTCTAGTAGTTTTCTGGTAGCATCTTTAGGATTCTCTATGTATACTATCATGTCATCTGCAAACAGTGACAGTTTTACTTTTTCTTTTCCGATTTGGATTCCTTTTATTTCTTTTTTCTGCATCTATTGAGATGATCATATGGTTTTTATCCTTCAATTTGTTAATATGGTGTAACAAATGACTGATTTCTGTATATTGAAGAATCCTTGCATTCCTGGGATAAACCCCACTTCATCATGGTGTATGAGCCTTTTAATGTGCTGTTGAATTCTGTTTGTTAGCATTTCGTTGAAGATTTCTGCATCTATGTTCATCAGTGATATTGGCCTGTAGTTTTCTTTCTTTGTGACATCTTTGTCTGGTTTTGGTATCAGGGTGATGCTGGCCTCGTAGAATAAGTTTGGGAGTGTTCCTCCCTCTGCTATTTTTGGAAGAGTTTGAGAAGGATAGGTGTTAGCTATTCTCTAAATGTTTGATAGAATTCACATGTAAAGCCATCTGGTCCTGGGCTTTTATTTGTTGGAAGATTTTAAATCACAGTCTCAATTGCAGTGCTTGTGATTGGTCTGTT
>NC_041222.1:23440555-23452861 GCF_002837175.3 Physeter macrocephalus
CATTTGTTTCTAGGTATTTTTTGATTTCCTCTTTGATTTCTTCAGTGATCTCTTGGTTATTTAGTAGTGTATTGTTTAGTCTCCATGTGTTTGTATTTTTTACAGATTTTTCCTGTAATTGATATCTAGCCTCAGAGCATTGTGGTCAGAAAAGATACTTGATACAATTTCAATTTTCTTAAATTACCAAGGCTTGATTTGTGACCCAGGATATGTTCTATCCTGCAGAATGTTCCAGGAGCACTTGATAAGAAAGTGTATTCTCTTGTTTTTGGATGGAATGTCCTATAAATATCAATTAAGTCCATCTTGTGTAATGTGTCATTTAAAGCTTGTGTTTCCTTATTTATTTTCATTTTTGATAATCTGTCCATTGGTGAAAGTGGGGTATTAAAGACCCCTACTATTATTGTGTTAATGCCAATTTCCCCTTTTATGGCTTTCAGTATTTGCCTTATGTATTGAGGTGCTCCTATGTTGGGTGCATAAATATTCACAATTGTTATTTCTTTTCTTGGATTGATCCCTTGATCATTATGTAGTGTCCTTCTTTGTCTCTTGTAATAGTCTTTATTTTAAAGTCCATTTTGTCTGATATGAGAACTGCTATTCCAGCTTTCTTCTGATTTCCATTTGCATGGAATATCTTTTTGCATCCACTCACCTTCCATCTGTATGTGTCCCTAGTTCTGAAGTGGGCCTCTTGTAGACAGCATATATACGGGTCTTGTTTTTGTATCCATTCATCCAGTCTATGTCTTTTGTTTGGAGCATTTAATCCATTTACATTTAAGGTAATTATCCATATGTATGTTCCTATTGCCATTTTCTTAATTGTTTTGATTTGTTTTTGTAGGTCTTTTCCTTCTCTTGTGTTTCCTGCCTAGAGAAGTTCCTTCACAATTTGTTATAAAGCTGATTTGGTGGTGCTGAATTCTCTTAACTTTTGCTTGTCTGTAAATGTTTTAATTTCTCCGTCGAACCTGAATGAGATCCTTGCTGGGTAGAGTAATCTTGTTTGTAGGTTTTCCCTTTCATCACTTTATGGCATATCACTCCCTTCTGGCTTGCAGAGTTTCTGCTGAAAGATCAGCTATTCACCTTATGGGGATTCCCTTTTATGTGATTTGTTGCTTTTCCCTTGCTGCTTTTAATATTTTTTCTTTGTATTTAATTTTTGATAGTTTGATTAATATGTGTCTTAGCATGTTTCTCCTTGGATTTATCATGTATGGGACTCTCTGTGCTTCTTGGACTTGATTATTTCCACTCCCATGTTAGGGAAATTTTCAACTATAATCTCTCAAATATTTTCTCAGTTCCTTTCTTTTTCTCTTCTTCTTCTGGGACCCCCATAATTCGAAAGCTGGTGTGTTTAATGTTGTCCCAGAGGTCTCTGAGACTGTCCTCAATTCTTTTCATTCTTTTTTCTTTATTCTGTTCCCTGGCAGTTATTTCCACTATTTTATCTTCCAGGTCTTTCATCCATTCTTCTGCCTCAGTTATTCTGCTATTGATTCCTTCTAGAGAATTTTTAATTTCATTTATTGTGTTGTTCATCATAGTTTCTTTGCTCTTTAGTTCTTCTAGGTCCTTGTGAAACGTTTCTTGTATTTTCTCCATTCTATTTCCAAGATTTTGGATCATCTCTACTATCATTATTCTGAATTCTTCTTCAGGTAGACTGCCTAGTTCCTCTTTATTTGTTTGGTCTGGTGGGTTTTTACCTTGCTCCTTCATCTGCTGCATATTTCTCTGTCTTCTCATTTTGTTTAACTTACTGTGTCTGGGTCTTCTTTTCACAGGCTGCAGGTTCGTAATTCCCGTTGTTTTTGGTGCCTGCCCGCAGTGGGTGATGTTGGTTCAGTGGCTTGTGTACTTCCTGGTGGAGGGGACTGGTGCCTGTGTTTTGGTCGGTGGGGCTGAATCTCGTCTTTCTGGTGGTCAGGGCCATGTCCAGTGGTGTGTTTTGGGGTGTCTGTGAACTTAGTATGATTTTAGGCAGCTTCTCTGCTAATGGGTGGGGTTGTGTCCCTGTCTTGCTAGTTGTCTGACATGGGGCGTCCAGCACTGGAGCTTTCTGGCCATTGGGTGGAGCTGGGTCTTAGTGTTAAGACAAGGATCTCTGGGAGAGCCCTCACTGATTGATATTACATGGGGCTGGGAGGTCTCTGGTGGTCCAGTGTCCTGGACTCGGCTCTCCCACCTCAGAGGCTCAGGCCTGACACCCAGCCAGAGCACCAAGACCTATCAGCCACACAGCTCAGAAGAAAGAGAAGAAAAAAAAGGAAGAAAATAAATAGATAAATAAAAATAAAATACATTTTAAAAAATAAAAGAAAAAGAAGAGAGAGTAACCAAACCAATAAACAAATCCACCAATGATAACAAGCACTAAAAACTAAACTAAGATAAACATAAAAATCAGGAACAAATCAGTCACAGACAGCAAACCCCAAGTCTAAAGTTGCTCTCAAAGTCCACTGCCTCAATTTTGGGAACATTCGTGGTCTATTCATGTATTCCACAGATGCAGCGTTCATCAAGTTGATTGTGGGGATTTAATCCGCTGCTCCTGAGGCTGCATGGTGATATATCCCTTTCTCTTCTTTGTTCGCACAGCTCCTGGGGTTCAGCTTTGGTTTTGGCCCCACCTCTGCGTATAGGTCACCCTGAGGCATCTGTTTTCTTCCCAGACAGGAAGGGGTTAAAGCAGCGGCTGATTAGGGCTCTCTTGCTCTCTCAGGCAGGGGAGAGGGAGAGGTACGGTAGTCATAATCGGAATGAGGGACAAGCCTGTGGCGACAGAGGCTGGTGTGACATTGCAACAGCCTGAGGCACACCGTGTGTTCTCCAGGGGAAGCTGTCCCTGGATCACAGGACCCTGGCAGTGGCGGGCTGCACAGGCTCCCAGGAGGGGAGGTGTGGATAGTGACCTGTGCTTGCACACAGGCTTCTTGGTGGCTGCAGCAGCAGCCTTAGCATTTCATGCCCATCTCCAGGGTCCACGCTGATAGCCTCGGCTCACGCCTGTCTCTGGAGCTCATTTAGGCGGTGCTCTGAATCCCCTCTCCTTGCGCACCCCGAAACAATGGTCTCTTGCCTCTTAGGCAGTTCCAGACTTTTTCCCAGACTCCCTCCTGGCTAGCTGTGGTGTACTAGCCTCCTTCACGCTGTATTCTCGCAGCCAACCCCAGTCCCCTCCCTGGGATCCGACCTCCGAAGCCCGAGACTCAGCTCCCAGCCCCAACCCGCCCAGAGGGTGAGCAGACAAGTGTCTCAGGCTGGTGACTGCTGGTCAGCACAGATCCTCTGTGCGGGAATCTCTCCACTTTGCCCTCTGCACCCCTACTGCTGCGCTCTCCTCCATGGCTCCAAAGCTGGCCCCACGCCACCCCCTATCTCTGCCACTAAAGGGGCTTCCTAGTGTGTGGAAACGTTTCCTCCTTCACAACTCCCTCCCAGAGGTGCAGGTCCCATCCTTATTCTTTTGTCTCTGTATTTTCTTTTTTCTTTCGCCCTACCCAGGTATGTGGGGAGTTTCTTGCCTTTTGGGAAGTCTGAGGTCTTCTGCCAGCGTTCAGTAGGTATTCTGCAGGAGTTGTCCCACATGTAGATGTATTTCTGATATATTAGTGGGGAGGAAGGTGATCTCCACATCTTACTCCTCAGCCATCTTAAAGGTCCCCCCACCATGTACTTTAAAACAAGATAAACTTGGGTTTTGGGTTTAGTTCTCCAAGTTAAGACAAACCTTAAACAAGTTATTATATTTATTTTATATTATAGAATGTGAATCATCACGCCTACCTTGGAGGATTGTTAGGAGGGTTAATTATAAAGTAGGCGAAGCACAGGACCTGGAATACAGTGACTACATAATAGCTGGCAGGTGCTACCTGGGGCCAGAGACAGAAAGTGGGTAAGGATTGGCCTTCCTGTGGCTCAGTGGTTACTTCATTCAGGTTCTGGAAGGTTTGTAACTCAAGATCCAGGCTCGAAAAAATATTAAAATGCTCAAATAATGATGTCAATGCATCTGAATAGCTCCTTAACACTTATAAACCACTTTTGTGTATATTTTATTTGATCTTCACAAATACATACCTATAGATGCATAAATAGTCCACAATTGAGAAAACTTACAGCTACATGAGGGGCAAGTTTTTCGCTAACATCACAAGGGTCTCTGGCCCAATGAGTGGAGTTTGATAGTAATACTTGCTACAAATGTATGAAAAAAAAAAAAAAGAGAAAACTTGCAATATGTCCAGCATTACATTAAGCACAGAAAATACATGATCAACACTTTGCTGTACACCTGAAACTATCACAACATTGTTAATCAACTATACTCCAATATAAAATTAAAAGTTAAAAATATAAAATAAAAAAGGAAAAATACATATATTAGGTTATCGAAGCTACAAGAAAACAGAAAATACATGATTGAATTCCATCTTCATAACAACCCCATAGGTTGGTTTTAATATTTTCCCCATTGTCTAGATGAGGAAACTGAGGCTCAGAAAGGTTAAGTCACTTTCCCAGAATAACACTGTACTAAGTAGCAGAGCTGACTTAAACGCCGGTCCATCTGTCCACAGAGCTCATTTCTCTCAATCAACAGGCTATGAGGTCTTTTTCTAAAGTAGGCCGGGCAAGCATTACGTTTTCACTATATGCATGAGAATACTGTAACTCATATAAGGGTAAGCAACCTGCTCAAGGGCTCACAAGTTCTATTTTGGGAATATTAAGACTGAGTGGTGGTGCCTGCAATGAGGAGTAAGTTCCTTAACTCTGAAGAAGATCATAGTGAGCTAAGATGATCACATTCCAGGTATAATACAGGTAACACTTATGAATCAAATAAATTACATGCTTTATTTGCCTCTAAGATTCTTTTCAAACCTTTGATTCTATAACTTCATTCTTCCCTCTTGTGTCTCCCTCCCTCCCACCCTCCCTATCCCACCCCTCTCATGGTCACAAAGCACAGAGGTGATCTCCCTGTGCTATGCGGCAGCTTCCCACTAGCTATCTAATTTACATTTGGTAGTGCATATATGTCCCTGCTACTCTCTCACTTCGTCACAGCTTACCCTTTCCCCTCCCCATGTCCTCAAGTCCATGCTCTAGTAGGTCTGTGTTTTATTCCCGTCCTACCACTAATCTCTTCATGACATTTTTTTTTCTTAGATTCCATATATATGTGTTAGCATATGGTATTTGTTTTTCTCCTTCTGACTTACTTCACTCTGTATGACAGACTCCAGGTCTATCCACCTCATTACAAATAACTCAGTTTCTATAACTTCATTCTTAACGTAGAGAGACTCAAAGTCTTAAGACTAGAAAAAATTTTCAATTAAGATAAAGATACTTTGACAAGAGAAGGTTCCAGGTGTGTTAGGTCTGCAACATGACAGCCGGAGAAGAACTTTGTGAAGCTAGTCATTGTCCAAAAGCATTAACATCCAAAGATAAATTAATAATAATGGAGAAAATGAATTATTCATTAAAACTAGAATGAGGTTAGGAAAAAAATTATCTCTGCAAGTCTGGCCCAGCACTTTCACTATAAATTAAAATCTATGATAAATCACAAAGAAATTGGATAGACATCTGCACCAGAAATTAAATTACCAAAGAAAAACTGCACATTTGGGGAATTTTACGAACATGGAAACCACCAAGAGAGATAGCTTTCCTTGCAGATTGTTTAATGGATTAATTTCTTATTTAAAATCTTTTAAAGAACAAATGTGATGCCTCCCATTCTTTAGTTCCTTTTGAATATTAAAAATTTTCTAAGAACTGCACTGTGAGAACAGGTATCTCCAGCACTAAATCCAGAAAATGTCATTGCCATAGTGTCAGATAAGTAAGGACATTGCAACACAGGGACTAGACTGAATAACTACGATGTCTAAGTACAAATTTATCAAGTTATGGATACAAGTCCAAAACTTATAACCATGGCATGTAACATATCCGTTTACTTATAATTATGAAAATCATAAAATCAGAACAGAAAGGCTTTTATAAATATGAATTTTCTCATCTTTAAAGATGGCTTAGGTTTCTATATATCTCAATATCTGCTTTGTATTTAAAATGAACAGTGAGAAGAGTGTAAATAATAAACAAATACAAATAAAATAACATTGTTTTTTAAAAGTTGTGTATAAAGGGAAATGTTTTAAAATTATTGGAGATCTTGCTATTTAAAATAAACCTGTGGGGACTTCCCTGGTGGAGCAGTGGTTAAGAACCTGCCTGCCAATGCAAGGGACACAGGTTCGAGCCCTGGTCCGGGAAGATTCCCACATGCCGCAGAGCAACTAAGCCCCTGCGCCACAACGACTGAGCCTGCGCTCTAGAGCCCGTGAGCCACAACTACTGAGCCCACGTGCCACAACTACTGAAGCCCCCATGCCTAGAGCCCATGCTCGGCAACAAGAGAAGCCACCACAATGAGAAGCCTGCGCACCGCAATGAAGAGTAGCCCCTGCTCGCCGCAACTAGAGAAAGCCCGTACGCAGCAACGAAGACCCAATGCAACCAAAAATAAATAAATAAATTTATTTTTAAAAAATAAATAAAATAAACCTATGACTTGGCCCTTCTCTTTTATTAAGTGATAAATAATTTACTGTTCCTCAGTTCCTATTGTTTTATTTTTATTTTACATTTATATTTTTCCTTTTATTGTAAAAATTTATCTTTCTTCAACCAAGACTTTTAAGGTGAGAATGTGTATTAACTGAGGAAAGTTCACCTTAAATACAGACTTCCCTGCTTTGGAAGAAGAGTTATCACTTCTGTGACCAGAGCATGAATGAAGACACACTTGGCCACTCAGCAAAACCGGCCCAGGAAGTTGCCTGCAACTCATAAACCACTATGGGTCACAACAACACAAGAGCAAGACAGAGAAATGGCAAGTGTCCAGGAACTAAGAAGGAAACCTCCCATCTACTGTGAGATGCTTTTAATGTAGGGGGCAAGGGGTTGTCATCTT
This sequence comes from Physeter macrocephalus, assembly GCF_002837175.3. Taxonomy (NCBI): domain Eukaryota; kingdom Metazoa; phylum Chordata; class Mammalia; order Artiodactyla; family Physeteridae; genus Physeter; species Physeter macrocephalus. The sequence continues at coordinate 23,447,583 of NC_041222.1, forward strand.
GGCAAACAATGGACATCCCAAACTCCCAGCCTCTCCTCTCCAAATCTGTGCCATCTCCTGATCAATTAAGAGGCATGATTTTATCCTACACACCATACCTTTCACAGCTTATTATTTCTGCTCTTTCCCACCCCTGTTGATGGCATAATATGTAAGACTTACCTCTATCTCCAACAGTGAATCTCTTGGCAAAGAAGCAAACAAAGCTATTTTTTTAGTTGTCCCTTGAGACGTATAGAAACCCGGAGTTAGGAGAGATCCCTTTAGAAGAGCCAAAGCAGACGCAGGTACTCTCCATAACTTAGGTTGGACAATGACCCCTGAAGCAGGCAAATGGGCCCAGGGTGTTCATGTGTCAGAATAAAGCCTTACCTTTCTTCTAGCAGGGAAGCTTGCAGAACTCAGTCAGTACAGTAGCTAACAGGGCAGAGGAAACTTCCAGCCTCCATCGCATCTATAAAACAAGGTGATTGGGCTTCCCTGGTGGCGCAGTGGTTGAGAATCCGCCTGCCGATGCAGGGAACATGGGTTCGTGCCCCGGTCTGGGAAGATCTCACGTGCCGTGGAGCGGCTGGGCCCGTGAGCCATGGCCGCTGAGCCTGCGCATCTGGAGCCTGTGCTCTGCAACGGGAGAGGCCACAACAGTGAGAGGCCCACGTACCGCAAAAAAAAAAACAACAAGGTGATTGCGAGGGTTGTGAATTGGCAACCCCTGTGCTGACTGCTCTGTGTTTTTCAAGAAGTGGAATTTAGTCATCTTTAAATGGGGTACATGTTCTCCAGGCAGCCAGTGCCTTGTCATTTTCTTTTGTCTCATACCTGGTCCTCCTTCATATATCTGTGATACCAATCCAGCCCTTAAGACTCTTAAGACTCATAAAGAGTCTTTCCCAGTCTTTAAAAGAATCTACAGTGTTTTGACCCAGGCAGCCACAGCTAACGCTCCCCTGTTGCCTCCCTACTTGAGAATCTCAGTTGGAACTTCATTTTGAAAATGAGGAAACAGATAAAGGCAGCCCAGCAGGAGGAAGGAAAAGCATGTGTTAAAGTGTGGCACTGTGAAGCATCGTGCCACATTCTAAAAATGCAAGCAGTTGGGCATGACTAGACAAAGGGTGTAGGGGGAGAAGTAGGGGACTAGAAAAATTGAGGTGAGATGTGTAGCACGGGGCAGATATTGAAAAGAGCTGTGAGCTAAGCTGAAGATCCTGAACTTTGTCCTGAAAACTGAAGGGAAATGGCAGAAAGGGGGTGGGGGGAGTCGTTGAAGGTTTTTTAACTCATTGAATTTCTATTTTAAGCCTCTATATTTTGGAAGCCAGCAGGGAAGATGGACAAGTATCAATACTTTCCCTACCAGCAAAAAGTACTTTCCCCATCAGTAAAATCAGCTGGTGTAGATCAAGGGTTCACAATGCTGGGTGCGTATTAGAATCACCTGAGACACTTGTAAAAGTGCTGCTAACCTAGCCTCACTGCTAAGAGATTATTTAATTGGGTTGGGGGAGGGAGGCAGGTAAGGTATTTCTTAAAGTACGACAACTCAAGGACGCTTCTGGCTCTGAAATTCTATCAACTGTGTCAAAGAAGGTTCCTACCATCTGAAGTGAAATGTGGTAAAAGCCATTTCCTTTGCATCTTCAGACCCCAAATCTGGAACGAGGTTTGGAAAGCACCTCTAAATGGTTCATATCATTCTTCAAGTGGGTTTTATTCTTGGGCATATCAAGTTTCTCCCTAAAAAAACATAGGATTATTTTTTTAAAAAATTCGTGGTGGATAGATTTTTTTATATAAATTTATTTATTTTATTTATTTATTTTTGGCTGCGTTGGGTCTTTGTTGCTGCGCGTGGGCTTTCTCTAGTTGTGGCGAGCGGGGGCTACTCTTTGTCGTGACACACGGGCTTCTCACTGCAGTGGCTTCTCTTGTTGCAGAGCACGGGCTCTAGGAGCACAGGCTTCAGCAGTCGTGGTGCACAGGCTTAGTTGCTCCGCGGCATGTGGGATCTTCCCGGACTAGGGCTTGAACCCGTGTCCCCTGCATTGGCAGGCAGATTCTCAACAACTGCGCCACCAGGGAAGCCCTACAGGATTATTTTAGAGAACAACTGCAAACATCTGTTTTAGAATTTCACACTGTCAAATCATTTAGATGTGAAAGAAAACCAGCACCTCCCAAATAAACAGAAAGCCAATATGAAATAATAGGCAAAACTTATCCACACCTCCTTAAGGATTGTTTTTAATCAATCAGTTAATAGGCATGTATATCTAAAACCTTAGTCTGTGTTATACGTTCCAAAATGAGCTATTCCAGCATGGTAGATGAGCAGGCTCCCTACTCATTTTCTGCCTCTCTCTTCCCCTACCTGAACCTGAGAACGTCTGCTTGCTTGCTTGCTTGCTTCTTTTTAAAGCTATTATTTATTGAGCATGTCCTATGAGCCAGGCATTCTGCCAAAGACTTATTTCAAATAAGTTAGTATTTATCACCATTTTATTAATGAGTAAACTGCAGAGAGGAAACATAACTGCTCAAGGACACAGCTAGTAAGAAGCAGCACCAGAATCTGAAGTTCTGTCTCCTAAGGTCATGAGCTTCACCATCTCCCTACACCGTACCGCCATTCATCCCCACTCCCTAATTAGATCTTGTCTCCCTCTCACACCCCCACACTCCCTACCTTGACCTGTGGAGCAGGAGTCCACCTGGAGTTCACTGAAGGTATGTGAAGAAGTAAATTAAGAGTAGACACCGGCACACAACCCCAGATCACCTGGTCCTCACTTGGGCGAGCTCTCAGATTGCTGTCAGTAGGGCGCTCTCTGCTGCTCATGACGCCGAAGGGGGTTAGGAACAGAGGACCGTGAAAATTCAGAGGGCCTCCTTATACAGAGCTGACCTAATCTTGAGACGAATTTGTCCTTTTTAAACAAACAACTGTACCTCCCCATCATAAAGAAAACACTCCTGCTCCATAGGTCAATCCCAAAAGGCTTCAACCCAAAAAAGCAAGAAACATCAATCTCAGTTTTCAAGATTTTGTCCAAAATCAAACCACAGAATCATTGCAATGGCCTGAAAATAGTCTCCACCCCTCCGGTTCGATGTCAATTTCCTGTGTTCGCACTGCTCACATTGAACTGAAGCTTTAACCTTTACGGCTATTGTCTTTTCAAAGTGTGACTGGAGGAAGAAGGAACGTCTCCTATCTGAGACATTATAACAACGCTGAACCAGCTGCTAAGAGCACACAGCCGTGGATGCTTGCTTTCTTTACCCAGAAATTATAAAACATTCAGAGACCCCTGGGGCAAGTTAACCATAAAATATTCAGCAACATCTGTGCCGTATTATTTACTGACAGACAAGACCCAGAAAATATGGCCCCTGTATGGCGCAGGCTTCCCAGCACCATGTGGGTCGTCAGGCTGTGGCTGAAAGGCGCTGTTTTCCGGTCCCTCGCTCCCACCACCCTCGCTCTCACGCAGGCTTTCCCCCCAGCACCTCACAGTCATGGGGCGACCAGGACAAGCTTACGAACAGGTTTGTCCTCAGAGTCTCGGCGAGCAAAGCAATTTCTAACAAAGGCTGCCTGGTCCTGTGGGGTTGGGGTTGTGTCCCTCTCAGGAACTTACACAGGTGACGACTCCCAGGGAGGCAAGGGCACAGCTTGAGGAGGGAACTGCCTTGAGGAAGCTGGGAGCGGCCCTTCCCTCCCTGGAGTCTGCGCACGCGCACGCGCACGCGCACGCGCACGCAAAAGCTGCTTTGCTCCCGAAATTGACCGAACTAGAAACCAAGACACGTGAGTTCTGTCAGTCAGTCAATGCACAATCATAACCTTCTTTGTGCCAAGCGCAGTGCTAGCTCTGGGTTCCAGTCCTTCCTTTGCCACCTTGTGACCCAAATCCCTCTGTGATCCTCAGTGTGTGGGTTTCAGGGTGGAGGGGACAAGACAGTCACCTGGAGAGCTGTTGTAAACCACACACCCTTCCTGTCACTGAATTCTGGTAAACAACTGCTCTCTCCACCCCACTCTTCCCCCATTCCCAACTGCATGTTCATTTTGGGAAAAAATTCCTCACAGGCTGTAGCACACCCTCTCCAATGACTACTGGATTAGATCCTTTATAAGCAGAGTGAACACACACCCAGTTTGTCCGGGACAATCTCAACTTACACCTGTTGTTCTATCTATTTTATTAATAACATTCCCTTTCACTCTCAAAAGCGTCCCAGTTTGGGATATAAAATATACGGTCTCCCTTTATAAAGTCCCCTCCAGATCTAACGTGACTTTAACACACCCTCACCAAAGATTTCAGGACTTCCAGATTCTTCCCCACAAAAGTCTCCCCATGCTATTTTAAGATTCCCGACTGGACTGTCTCATAAGCGTCTCAGCCTGCACACAGCAGTTTCCATTTTCCCTCCTCTCCTGCGCTGCCTCCCACAGGGTCTCTCTTCACAGTAAGAAGCTGAGAGAAGACCCCTAGCCCCAGCACCTACACCTCCCACCACCAAAGGGGCTGACAGTGGATGACGCCACAGTGGCCCTGGCACAGCAGCAACCCAAAATGCCCCCGATTCTGCATCATGGAGGCAGAGAATCCCACGCACCTGCCGGTGCCACACTCACAGAAGGCTGGGGGGCAGCGTGAGCCCAGGCGCGCAGCAACTCCCAGAGGTCTCTCTTGCACAACACCTCCTCTTACTGCTCATATGCCCCTGTTACAGACACCACAAAATGACGGCCTGTCAGCCAACCTAGGTTACAGGTGTGCTTCTTTCACCACGTTGTTTGTTCTTTTCATGTTGGGCAACAATTTAAAATTAGATTTTGACTCAGAGAGAAAAAGATAGTGCCCAAATCCATAAAGTCAGTAATGAAAAAACTAAAAATAAAATTAGGAGATTTCACTGAAAATCCCTGTTGTAAAAGAACTGCTTGTAAGAACCGAAAGTTAAATTTTCAACAATTTTGTGAGCAATTGTTAAACACAGCTATCATTAAAACTTAAATTATATTAACATACACGTAAATAAATTCTATTAAAAACAAAGGCAATAATTAGATTGTGTTGATGGTTGTACAGTTCAGAAAACATACAAAAATTCATTAAACTTAAATGGACACAAAATATACGAAGGGTGAATTTTATGGTATGTAGATTTTATCTCCATAAAGCTATTAAAAAATAAAATTTTTGGAATTCCCTGGCAGTCCAGTGGCTAGGACTCCGTGCTTTCCACTGCAGGGGGCATGAGTTCGA
>NC_041222.1:23455384-23476835 GCF_002837175.3 Physeter macrocephalus
ACCCGTGTCCCCTGCATTGGCAGGCAGATTCTCAACAACTGCGCCACCAGGGAAGCCCTACAGGATTATTTTAGAGAACAACTGCAAACATCTGTTTTAGAATTTCACACTGTCAAATCATTTAGATGTGAAAGAAAACCAGCACCTCCCAAATAAACAGAAAGCCAATATGAAATAATAGGCAAAACTTATCCACACCTCCTTAAGGATTGTTTTTAATCAATCAGTTAATAGGCATGTATATCTAAAACCTTAGTCTGTGTTATACGTTCCAAAATGAGCTATTCCAGCATGGTAGATGAGCAGGCTCCCTACTCATTTTCTGCCTCTCTCTTCCCCTACCTGAACCTGAGAACGTCTGCTTGCTTGCTTGCTTGCTTCTTTTTAAAGCTATTATTTATTGAGCATGTCCTATGAGCCAGGCATTCTGCCAAAGACTTATTTCAAATAAGTTAGTATTTATCACCATTTTATTAATGAGTAAACTGCAGAGAGGAAACATAACTGCTCAAGGACACAGCTAGTAAGAAGCAGCACCAGAATCTGAAGTTCTGTCTCCTAAGGTCATGAGCTTCACCATCTCCCTACACCGTACCGCCATTCATCCCCACTCCCTAATTAGATCTTGTCTCCCTCTCACACCCCCACACTCCCTACCTTGACCTGTGGAGCAGGAGTCCACCTGGAGTTCACTGAAGGTATGTGAAGAAGTAAATTAAGAGTAGACACCGGCACACAACCCCAGATCACCTGGTCCTCACTTGGGCGAGCTCTCAGATTGCTGTCAGTAGGGCGCTCTCTGCTGCTCATGACGCCGAAGGGGGTTAGGAACAGAGGACCGTGAAAATTCAGAGGGCCTCCTTATACAGAGCTGACCTAATCTTGAGACGAATTTGTCCTTTTTAAACAAACAACTGTACCTCCCCATCATAAAGAAAACACTCCTGCTCCATAGGTCAATCCCAAAAGGCTTCAACCCAAAAAAGCAAGAAACATCAATCTCAGTTTTCAAGATTTTGTCCAAAATCAAACCACAGAATCATTGCAATGGCCTGAAAATAGTCTCCACCCCTCCGGTTCGATGTCAATTTCCTGTGTTCGCACTGCTCACATTGAACTGAAGCTTTAACCTTTACGGCTATTGTCTTTTCAAAGTGTGACTGGAGGAAGAAGGAACGTCTCCTATCTGAGACATTATAACAACGCTGAACCAGCTGCTAAGAGCACACAGCCGTGGATGCTTGCTTTCTTTACCCAGAAATTATAAAACATTCAGAGACCCCTGGGGCAAGTTAACCATAAAATATTCAGCAACATCTGTGCCGTATTATTTACTGACAGACAAGACCCAGAAAATATGGCCCCTGTATGGCGCAGGCTTCCCAGCACCATGTGGGTCGTCAGGCTGTGGCTGAAAGGCGCTGTTTTCCGGTCCCTCGCTCCCACCACCCTCGCTCTCACGCAGGCTTTCCCCCCAGCACCTCACAGTCATGGGGCGACCAGGACAAGCTTACGAACAGGTTTGTCCTCAGAGTCTCGGCGAGCAAAGCAATTTCTAACAAAGGCTGCCTGGTCCTGTGGGGTTGGGGTTGTGTCCCTCTCAGGAACTTACACAGGTGACGACTCCCAGGGAGGCAAGGGCACAGCTTGAGGAGGGAACTGCCTTGAGGAAGCTGGGAGCGGCCCTTCCCTCCCTGGAGTCTGCGCACGCGCACGCGCACGCAAAAGCTGCTTTGCTCCCGAAATTGACCGAACTAGAAACCAAGACACGTGAGTTCTGTCAGTCAGTCAATGCACAATCATAACCTTCTTTGTGCCAAGCGCAGTGCTAGCTCTGGGTTCCAGTCCTTCCTTTGCCACCTTGTGACCCAAATCCCTCTGTGATCCTCAGTGTGTGGGTTTCAGGGTGGAGGGGACAAGACAGTCACCTGGAGAGCTGTTGTAAACCACACACCCTTCCTGTCACTGAATTCTGGTAAACAACTGCTCTCTCCACCCCACTCTTCCCCCATTCCCAACTGCATGTTCATTTTGGGAAAAAATTCCTCACAGGCTGTAGCACACCCTCTCCAATGACTACTGGATTAGATCCTTTATAAGCAGAGTGAACACACACCCAGTTTGTCCGGGACAATCTCAACTTACACCTGTTGTTCTATCTATTTTATTAATAACATTCCCTTTCACTCTCAAAAGCGTCCCAGTTTGGGATATAAAATATACGGTCTCCCTTTATAAAGTCCCCTCCAGATCTAACGTGACTTTAACACACCCTCACCAAAGATTTCAGGACTTCCAGATTCTTCCCCACAAAAGTCTCCCCATGCTATTTTAAGATTCCCGACTGGACTGTCTCATAAGCGTCTCAGCCTGCACACAGCAGTTTCCATTTTCCCTCCTCTCCTGCGCTGCCTCCCACAGGGTCTCTCTTCACAGTAAGATGCTGAGAGAAGACCCCTAGCCCCAGCACCTACACCTCCCACCACCAAAGGGGCTGACAGTGGATGACGCCACAGTGGCCCTGGCACAGCAGCAACCCAAAATGCCCCCGATTCTGCATCATGGAGGCAGAGAATCCCACGCACCTGCCGGTGCCACACTCACAGAAGGCTGGGGGGCAGCGTGAGCCCAGGCGCGCAGCAACTCCCAGAGGTCTCTCTTGCACAACACCTCCTCTTACTGCTCATATGCCCCTGTTACAGACACCACAAAATGACGGCCTGTCAGCCAACCTAGGTTACAGGTGTGCTTCTTTCACCACGTTGTTTGTTCTTTTCATGTTGGGCAACAATTTAAAATTAGATTTTGACTCAGAGAGAAAAAGATAGTGCCCAAATCCATAAAGTCAGTAATGAAAAAACTAAAAATAAAATTAGGAGATTTCACTGAAAATCCCTGTTGTAAAAGAACTGCTTGTAAGAACCGAAAGTTAAATTTTCAACAATTTTGTGAGCAATTGTTAAACACAGCTATTATTAAAACTTAAATTATATTAACATACACGTAAATAAATTCTATTAAAAACAAAGGCAATAATTAGATTGTGTTGATGGTTGTACAGTTCAGAAAACATACAAAAATTCATTAAACTTAAATGGACACAAAATATACGAAGGGTGAATTTTATGGTATGTAGATTTTATCTCCATAAAGCTATTAAAAAATAAAATTTTTGGAATTCCCTGGCAGTCCAGTGGCTAGGACTCCGTGCTTTCCACTGCAGGGGGCATGAGTTCGATCCCTGGTCGGGTAGCTAAGATCCCGCATGGCACACAGTGCAGCCAAAAAAAAAAAAAGAAAGAAAGAAAGAAAAGAAAAATTTTAAAGGTAATAAATACTCAAAAGTCATTACTTCTTAATTTTATTATTACAATTTACTATGATTTATGCTCTTGAAGTTATTTACATCTATTGCATCTGTGGGGTGGAAATGTCATCTAATAGAATGCTCATCTCTTCCCAGCTCCACATTCTGTAACATCCCTTGAAATAAGCCATGATGAAATTATAACACAGTAGAAATAGGCAAATATTTCAACTCAAGCCTTGGTCCATTGTTTGTTGATTGTCTAGACCTAAGAATATAATGGGGAAAAAAAATGTTAATAATGCAGATAAAACTTTAAAGTGTGTTGTGCCTGTAGTCTTTACATTGTGAATAGCACCAAAAATTGAGAAAATGTTCTTCCGGTATTTGAAAACTGTTTTCCAATTCAGAAGTCACTCACATCACTGATGAACAAGTGTACTTACGAGTGTTGGTTGATATTTTCATTTACCATAACAAGTCAGACAAAACTGAAACAAAGATGTATGTCAAAATTAAGCTCATAATCAAGCTTTTATTCATAGTCTTATTTTTTACCCTATTGTTGGTGATAAAATTATAAAAACTGAGAGTGGATGTGGTAAAAAAATAGCAAGTCACACAGAGTGTGTTAAATTTTATGGGTATTTGCAAGTTGCATGCTACTAGATATTCTTTATATCAGTAAAATTTACAATACGTATCATATATGTATATTTATTTGTATGTGTGTATGTATATGTATATATATACACACACACACACACACACACACACACACACTTTCTGTTGTTAAACACCAGCATAACATTGTATAACATCCTCATTTTCAGGCTTCTCTTGAAAAGTCAAATCTGGTAATATTGTACCTACCTATACAGCCACCCAATAACTGGAGTTGGCTGGAGCTGAGGTAATGTCTTGTCCCCCTTTAGACAGGCACACAGTCTCCAGTTCACGCAGTCCTCACCACTCCCTATTGTCTTACCCTCTGTGTCTCACGTTTTCATTACCTGCCTGACTCCTGTAGGCTTCTGAGTTTAAGCCCCCTGTTGTAGGCTCTCTCCTTGAGACCCAGACACATGTCCATAACACTGACCAGAGGACTGATAACTGAAACAGATTCAGTACTGACCTCCTGTGGCAGGCTGACTACTGGCTCCCAAAGATGTCCACATCCTAATCCCCAAAACCTGTGACTGTTGCCTCATGTGGTTAAAGGGATTTACAGTTGTGATTAAGTTAAAGATCTCGAGAAGGGGAGATTAGCCTAGATTATCTGTGTGCGCTCAGTGTAATCACAAGGGTCCCTATCAGATGAAGGCAAGAGGATCAGAGTCAAAAGAAGGAGATGTGAGGACAGCGCAGTGGTTGAAGATGGAGGAAGGCGCCATGAGCCAAGGAATGCAGTTGGCATCTAACTGCTGGTGGAAAAGGCAAGAAAACAGATTCTCCTCCAGAGCCTCCAGAAGGAACACAGCCCTACTGACACTTCAATTTTAGCCCCATAAGATTCATTTCAAACTCTGACCTCCAGAACTGTAAGATAATAAATGGGTGTTGTTGTAAGCCACTCAGTTGGTGGTGATTTGTTACAGCAGCAATAAGAAACTAATATACCTTCCAATCTCCTCAGTAACACATATTCTCCCTCTGCCTCAATTCTCCTCTCTCTTTCCAACCAGCCACATCCCTGCCTAAAGTTATGTAACCAGGTTCTTTAAACCAAAAACTGTGTTTTCACTTAAAACCTTGACTTCAGTTCTATGACGAATGGAGGATCAAGGCAGAGCAAGCAAGGCATCCACATTTTGGAACAGACTCCTATCCCTCCATCTTATTGTTATATCTGATACTCTTCGATGTACTCTGCGTTCTCACTCAAAGTGAAAGAGGTAGTGGGATAATCAGAGTAGATTATTAAAATAAACTTAAACTTCCCTCTAATCTATCAGAACCTCATCCTGCCTCTGGCTATCCCATTTCCAACTCTCTCCTTTGTGCCAACCCCATTTTCATTCTCCATCTCCCCTCCCACAGCCCAACTGACTCACCAATTTGGCCTCTTGGCTCTTGACCTTCCGGCTTCGTTTTCTAAACTCCATCTAGCATGCTCATTCCTGCCATGGTGTCTCCATGGACTGGTAACTCACAACTAAAACTCCCCTTGGTCCAGCCCTAGAACTTCTCCCCATTTCATGGAAACTGCCCTTATTCCACTGCTCTGGACCCTTCTCAGCTCAACTATAAAGGAATTCAAATAATTAAAGAGCATGAAACTGAAGTGCATTGTCGGAATATATCCTCCCTCCTAACAGAATTATGTGGGGATTCAAATTCATATCACATTTTTCTGTAATAATATTATACATAACAGTGTACCAGCTCAGTCCATTTAAAACACATCACTTGCCTATAATATGAGTAAGCATAGAATCCCCCTGTATTCCAGGGCAAAGAGTAAAGAGGAAGAGGTTAACATGCTCAGCCATGGGCAAAATTCTGCAGGGAGTTAAGTCGTACTTGGCATCTTTTTCCTTAGTCTTGTCTCGCTATTGCCCTCCTACTCACCTAAATCTAAAATCCCCCACCACCCCAACTACCAGTTGAACTGTACATTACACTAACTAATTTGGTAGCCACTAGTCACATGTAATAATTGAGCACTTGAATTTCAGACTTAATACCAAGAAAAGAATGTAAAATATCTCGATAGTCTGCACATTAAGTAGATGTTTCAATGGTAATAGTTTGGGTGCTGGGTTTTATAAAATATATTATTAAAATTAGCTTCATTAAAAAAAAATCTTTTAATATGGCTACCAGAAAATTTTAAATTATATACACAGCTCGCATTTGTGGCTTGCACTGTATTTCTGCTGGGCAGCGTTGCTTTAGGCTCTTGTTATCCACCGTGTTGTCCACAGACAAGTAACTTGAGGATCACCTGGAAGCAGAAAGCAGAATCTCAGGCCTCATCGCAGGCCCATTGAATTAGAGTTCACAATTTAACAAGATCCTCAGGTGAGTCATCTGTACAGTAAAATTTGAAAAGCACGGTTCAGGGGTCAGCAAACTTATTCTTTAAAAAGCCAGATGGTAGGGGCTTCCCTGGTGGCGCAGTGGTTGAGAATCCGCCTGCCGATGCAGGGGACACGGGTTCGTGCACCGGTCCGGGAAGATCCCACATGCCGCGGAGCAGCTAGACCTGTGAGCCATGGCCGCGGAGCCTGCGCGTCCGGAGCCTGTGCTCCGCAACGGGAGAGGCCACGGCAGTGAGACGCCCGCGTACCGCCAAAAAAAAAAAAAAAAAAAAAAAAGGCAGACGGTAAATATTCCAGGCTGTGTGGGTCATACAGTCTTCGTCACTACTACTGAACTGTGTCATTGTATTATATATAAGTGAACGAGTGTGGCCATGTTCCTGTAAAATTTTATTTACAAAAACAGGCTACATAGTTTGCCCATCCTGGGTTAGACCAGCATTTTTTTTTTCAGATGTTAACGTTCATCAGCTTCACTTAGGGAGCCTGTTAAAACACTACTTGCTGGTCCCCACCCTCAAAGTTTCTGAATCAGAAAGTTTAGGAATGGCTCTGGGGATTTACACTTTTCAAACAAGTTTCCAGGTGATAGGAAAGCTGCTGGACCAGAGACCACACTTTGGGAACCACTTTTCTAGAATTAGAGTTTTCAAACATGGCTGTACATTGCAATTATTTAGGGGTCTTTCTAAAAATACTCATTCCAGGATAAAGAAGATATGGTACATACATACAATGGAATATTACTCAGCCATAAAAAAGAATTAAATAATGCCATTTGCAGCCACATGGATGGACCTAGAGATTAACATACTAAGTGAAGTAAGTCAAAAAGAGAAAAATGAATATCATATGATATCACTTATATGTGGAAACTAAAAAGATAATACAAGTGAACTTATTTACAAAACAGAAAAAGACTCACAAATTTCAAAAACAAACTTATGGTTACCAAAGGGGAAAGGTCGGGGGCCGGGATAAATTAGGAGTTTGGGATTAACATATACACACTACTATATATAAAATAGATAATCAACAAGGACCTACTGTATAGCACAGGGAACTCTACTCAATATTCTGTAATAACCTATATGGAGAATCTGAAAAAGAATGGATATATGTACATGTAAAACTGAATCACTTTGCTGTATACCTGAAACTAATACAACATTGTAAATCAACTATACTCCAATATAAAACAAATTTAAATTAAAAAAAAATACTCATTCCTGGCCCTCTCTGCAGACCAATCAAATCACAGTCTCTAAGGGTGGGACCTGGCCACATTTATATTTCTTTTAAAAGCCCCCATATGATTCTAATGTGCAACCCGGTATCTGCATATTACAAAATTACCTACTGTTCCCTAAATGACAAGGGCAAGGTGTTAGCAAGACAGAAATGTTAATGAGCTAATTGCCAATATCTTTGAAAGACCTGGAGCACCTTAACACACAAAAGACGCAAGTATTTTACAAAGGGATTGCTTCTTATGGCTCTCAAATTGATGGAACAGATAGTGTGACTAAGTACAATTTTAAACTTTCAGGTTGTTTTGGAAGGTATTAAGTGAGCAGGAAAAAACATGGGCTATCAGGATTTGCTTTCCTATACTGTTTCTGTTTTCAGTGTCACAAGTAAATAGCTCACCAACAGCAAGTTCCAAGATGTGACTCCTAGTTCTTCTAGCTGTGTGACCTCAGACAAGTCACTTGAGCTTGTCCTTCCTTGACTATAAAACGAGAGGGCTTGGCTTCTGTCCCTTCCAGCTCTAAATGTCTTTTCTTTATAATTTGCATTTTACGAATCATGACTTTTTATAAACATTTCAAATATTTTTCTCTTTGGCAGCAGCAGTGGGTATTGTGCTAATAGGATCAGGCTGAAAGTGAAGGCAACTGCTCATACAGAGAGGTCCTGTATGTGATTTTTTTATGTGCAGCAAATCCTCAGCACCATGCAGCTTGCCAGCTTTATGGACCACCATCAGAAATCAGAATTATGGCCAGGGCCAGTATCAGGTGGCCAAGCTACTGTGCCAAGCTCTCAGCTACTTTGAATAGTGACATTGAGCCATGTGAGGAGGAGGAGAGTAAATAATCTTAACTATGGACAAAGGGAATAAAAGCAAAGACCTGGGATAGAGAAGGCTTTATCCTGGGACTAAGGAAGAACAGAAGAGACCCAAGAGAAGTCAACAAAGATATCCCAGCATTGGTCTGAGAATATAGGTCCAGTGGAGAATGACAATTGCTACATACAGTAGGGTAAGGAATAGGGACACTCATATGAACCAAGGAAAGTAGATTAGATGGAAAAGAAGCATATGTAATTGACTTCCTGCATCTATATATCAGGCCTAACTCATTTAAAAATAGTCCAAATACCCTGAGAAAGATGAATAAATTTATAATAATAAGATCAATTGTGAGTCTTTGGGAGCCCCCATGGGACAAATGTGCCCCTATTACTGGACAGACAGAATTTGGAAGCTAGGAGTCATAATTTCTATGCAGGTTTTAAAAGGTAGACATTTTATTAACTTACTTCACTAGATGTTCTTTTTACCAAATAGTCTTTTTCATATCATGCACCCATGGGGACTATTTTTCCAGGAAGATGTTTACCTTTTACTACTATAAATAATCTCAATTTAGCAAGGAACTAATTAAATTGATATAGTGAAAAAGCAAGTGGAATAATCACTAGCAGCAATCTAGCAATTCTTTTTCAACAAGAGATGAGAATCAGTGTAGGGTGAGCCAGTCTTTTCTTCCCTTGAAGTCCTGTGTGAATTCATAAAACAGGAACTTTCACCAACACATCCACCCTCTTGAGAAATTTCCATCCACCATGCTTCCTTCTTAATCTTCTGGAAGAGAGGAGGAGAGTCTTATCCGATGTTGAAATTGGGATAAAATGCACAGCTCAGATATATCTTTGGTTGAGTCTTGGGAACCAAAATGAGACTTTAAAAACTGAAAAGTTATGGAATTTGGCTGAATATTATTGCTAAGCATTTCTGTTACGCTGCAGGGAGGAATCTGAAAAAGAAATGAAAGTGACAATTATTGTAGAAAACAGAAGCATTACATGTTTATGCTCCAATAATGTACATATTTGTATTTGCATTTCTTTTTTTTTTTAATCTGGAATGGGATAATATGCTCGACTTTGGTCTCCAAATTGCTTTTTTCACATAATAATATATCATCGGAATCCCTCTAGGTCAATATATGTAAATCTGATTAACTCTTTTTAATTTTGGTATAACAGTTTTGTAGTAAAGATTATTATAATTTATTCTACCAGTCTCCTATTAACATTCATTCAGATTGTTCCCAGCTTGTTTATTTACCACTACAAACAACATTAAATAAACATCCTTATTCATATATCCTTAAGTACTTGTGCTTTTGCTCCATAGTAGAGATTATCAAAAAGGGAGTACAAGATCAAATGATATGATGTATTTTGTCTTGACAGATATTGCCAGATGCTTTCCCAAAAAGTTCCAGCAATTCAAATTCCAACCAGCAATGTATGACTACCCATTTTTCCATTTTTACCAACACTTAGTGTTTCTAAAATATCCTGTATTTACTGCACTAATGGTTTAATTTTTATTTCCCTGAGTGCTAGTAAAACAGAGCATCTTTTCATGTATTTACTGACTATTTACATTCTTCTTTTTTTAATTTTATTTTATTTTTTATACAGCAGGTTCTTATTAGTTATCCATTTTATACATATTAGTGTATATATGTCTATCCCAATCTCCCAATTCATGCTACCACCACCACCCCCCACCCCTCCCGCTTTCCCCCCTTGGTGTCCATATGTTTGTTCTCTACATCTGTCTCAATTTCTGCCTTTATTTGCATTCTTCTTTATGTGAATTTTCTGTGCATATACTTTGCCAATTTTTTTCTATTAAGTCATTTGCCTAATCCTTATCTATTTATAGGAAGTCACTGTTTATTAGGACTGTTAAATTTTGCCCATCATAGATGTTGAAATATTTGTTTCCCTTTCATCTTGTATCTTTTGCTTTCATTTATGTTACGTTTAAACATAAACATTTTTAAGTTTTTCAAAGTTTAATATATCAGTGTCTTATTGCAACTGGGTTTCTTGTCTTGCTTAGGAAGTTTACCCTACCCAAGGTTATGAAAATATGCTTCTAAATTTCTTTATTTCATATTTCTACAATGAAATCTTTAATATATCAGAAATGCATTTTTACTGAGGTAAAAATACACATACAGAGAAAAACACAGATCTTAAGGGTACAATTCTAGGAGCTCTGACAAATGTATACATCCATATAAACAAAAACCCGGGGCTTCCCTGGTGGCACAGTGGTTGGGAGTCCGCCTGCCAATGCAGGGGACACGGGTTCGAGCCCTGGTCCGGGAAGATCCCACATGCCACGGAGCAACTAAGCCCGTGCGCCACAATTACTGAGCCTGCGCTCTAGAGCCCGCGAGCCACAACTACTGAGCCCACATGCCACAACTAAGGAAGCCCGCACGCCTAGAGCCCGTGCTCCGCAACAAGAGAAGCCACCACCATGAGAGGCCTGCGCACCACAAGGAAGAGTAGCCCCTGCTCGCTGCAACTAGAAAAAAGAAAGCCCGCGTGCAGCAACAAAGACCCAACGCAGCCAAAAATTAATTAATTAATTAAATTTTAAAAAAACAAAAACAAAAACCCGTTGAGATACAGAACATTTCCATCACTGCAAAGAGTTTTCATGTGGCTCTTTGCCATCAATTAGCGGACCTCACTGACAACCACTGTTCTGATTTCTATCACATGTCACTTTTGCCCATCACTGAACTTCCTATTAATGGACTCATACAACGTGAACTCTTTTGTGTCTATTTTATTTAACTCAATAGAATGTTTCTGAGATTTTTTCCATGTTATTGCTAAGCTGTATTTCATTGTATAAATATATAAGAGTTTGTTTATGCATTCTCCTGTTGAGGGACATTTGAGTTGTTTCCAATTTGGAGATCTTATTAATAAAGCTTCCAGGGCTTCCCTGGTGGCGCAGTGGTTGAGAGTCCGCCTGCCGATGCAGGGGACACGGGTTCATTCCCTGGTCCGGGAAGATCCCACATGCCGCGGAGCGGCTGGGTCCGTGAGCCATGGCCACTGAGCCTGCGCGTCCGGAGCCTGTGCTCCGCAACGGGAGAGGCCACAACAGTGAGAGGCCCACATACCACAAAAAAATAAACAAATAAAAATAAAGCTTCCCTGAACATTCACATGCACATCTTTTTTTGGACAAATAGGATAGATGTTTTCATTTCTCCCAAGGGAAATACCTAGGAGTAGAAATGATACATCTCAGGGTAGGTGAAGATTCAAACTTTTTAAGAAACTGCCAAAACTTTCTCCAGGATGACTATACCATTTTCTACACCCACAAGCAAAATATGAAAGTTCCTGTTGCCTTACATCCTTGCCAACATCTGGTATAGTCTTTGTAATTTTAGCCACATCAGTAGGTTTGAAATGGTTTCTCACTGTGATTTAAATTTGCATTTTCCCAATAACTAATGATGCTGAACCTCTTTTCATGTCCTTAATACCATTTAAATTGGGTTGTTTGTCTTTTATTGTTGAGTCGTAGAAGTTCTTTATATGTTCTAGATACAGCCCTTTTGTATATGTACAAATACATATACAATACATACAGATATATGTATTGTGAATACACTTTCCCATCTCAGGTTTTTCTTTTCATTTTCTTCACAATGTCTTTTAATAAGAAGGCATATTTAATTTTAATAAAGTCTAACTCATCATCAATTTTTTATTTATAGTTAGTGATTTTCATAAGCAATCTGTGTCTTCTCTGAGTTTACAAAGATATTCTATGTTTTCTTCTAGGAACTTTATAATTTACCATTTAAATATGTCAATGATTTATTCTTAATTAAGCTTTGTTTATAGTGTGAAGTAGGCCTTGAAGTTCATTTTTTTCCATGTGTTTAATCGGTTCTCCCAGACCAGAACCACTAGAAATCTTTGTGTAGGCAAGACTAGTCCAATCAGAATGGAAACATAAAAAATAATTGCAATACCTAGAACTGTCAAAGATAAGGAGAATTAGGCATTCTTATATAAGCTGGTATATAAATGTAAATCATAAATTGATAGTACCTTCTTCAGAGCAGTTTGACAAAGGATCAAGTTCCTTGAAATATATACAAACTTTAAACTAGCAATTTAATTTCTAAGAATTTATGCTAAGGAAACAACTCGGGTCCCCAAAGATTTCTCTACAACAATAGTCACAGGACAGAGGTAATCTAAATGTCAAAATCAGGAAATAGGTAAAATAAATTATGATATTTATAATAGATTTTATAACAGAATTTTATGTGGCTATTTAAATTTGGCTCATAAATGTTTTACAATTCTATTGTTTTATATTTGTAATATATTAAGTGAAAAAGAAGTATAAAACACCAAATATCATTTGACTATATTTTTGTAAAAAGATGAAGTAAAAGATCAGAGGGATATACACCAAAATATTCTACTCTACTCTTAAAAGAGTAGTTTGCTCTTTGTACCCATTCATTCTTTAATCCTCTACAAGATTGAGAGTTGGGATTATAGGTAATGATATTTTTCTTGTTGGTATTTCCTTTCTTTCTCTACAATTATCATATGTTGCTTTCGTACTAAGAAAAGAACACAGTAATTTTAAAAGAAAAAAGGGGGAGCCTCTAAACCCAGTAAGTATTTTGGTCATGTTTCTCCTCAGTCAACTTCAAAACAGCTGTATGTCAGTTAATTGCTATTTCTCTTTTCCCTGGTGCAGATATCATGTGGATACATGGCGCATTTACAATTACTGGCCGTCTCCTCAGCCCATCTATTATTTTCATCACAGCTCTGGTAGGTGTGTGTCATATGCGCAACCATGGAGTAAAAATGAAGCAGCTCATCAACACTGCCACAGAGTCAAACTAAGTTGAGAAAAGGAGTCGTTTGCAGCAGGTATATCCAGAATTTCAGCTTTCACGTAGAGAAGAAAATTAGGGGAAACTGGAATTGCATTTACTGTCCATGTGTGAGAACAAAGAGAACCTGTCTCCTCACCTACTCCCTCCACCTCCATACAATTCATGCTGTCATTTTATATATTTGGTTTGCTTATGCAGATAATAAAAGGAAGATACTGATCTCTTGTTCTGTTTCCTCTTTTGTCAGTAATGTAATTTTAGCCCTAACAGCTGGCCACATTTGACCAGTGCCTAGAACTACAGGCTTCTCTTATACCTTGAGCTAAAAGCACAATTTGTTACAATCTGTTACCCTCTTCTGAAGTCAATTATTCTACTGGGAAAGGAGTAGTTTGCTCCTAGCTCCCATTCACTCTCTAGTCCTCCACAGAATTGCATCATGTTGAAACCAGGAAGGTCTTAGAAAATAAAAGCTATCACTGAGAGTGCTTACTATGGAGCAGGCATTATTCTAAAAGCTATGCATATATATTAACACATTTAATCCTTACAACTTTAGGGTAGGTTCTATCCTCATTATAAAGATCAGGTAACTGAGGCACATAGAGTTTAGGTTAAATTGTCCAGTGTCACACAAGAAGTATTCCAGGATTGGAACAGAGGTCATCTGGCACCAAAACCCCCTTAACCTCCATGCTCTGCCTCTCAGTCATCACATGTACATCCGGTCCTCTTACAAACCACCAAGTACCATTCTTACTGTAGAAAAATTAGAAAATGTTATACTTTTGTCATCTAAAACATCATTTATTGAAGAAAAGAAGAGCAAACACTGGGTCCCTAAGACAAGGAAGATGGTAAATAGAAGGAATCACAGAATTTTTCTATCTTTTTTTACCCTTTTTCCAAATAGGGTCTGTTTCATAAGGTTAGGCATGAATGTGCCAGTACAGGAAGATGAGGAGGTATTTCTTAATTCACCCTCAGTTAACAAGCTTTTTTCCTTTAATCTTTTTAGGTGGGATAATACAGTTTTAGGATTTTTTTGTGCCCTCATAGACATTTTCATACAAAGTTGGGAAAAGCTATGTCAGAGACTGCTAACCTAATACCATTCCAAACACTGCAGTTTTCTATCATTAGGCCAATTACAGGGTCTGTGAAAGCCAGTGAAATATATGGTGCACACTGACCTTCCCACCCCTCTCCTACCCCTGAGCCTCTTCCGCAAAGGTTATAGACACACTATCCTGGGAACTCACAGAGGTCAAATGGGGATCAATTGCTACAAACAGCCACAGTTTTAAAATGCATTAATTTGAGGTTAATTCGAAGGATGAGTTTTGTCATAAGGACAAACACTTCCTCTAACCTGAAGGAAAGATCATTCAGAGCCTATAATTCAAGGTGACAGAGAAGACCTAGTGTCACTCAGTTCTTTTCATGGTTGCTGGTGTAATTATCTTTATTTATATGGGCTTTTTACAATTTTCTTCTTGAAAATATCAATTCAATAAAAAGGAATGCTGAGAGAGCAGAATGTGATCTGGGTTATAAATTAACAGCTCATACTAGTAAATGATGAGAGTCATTCATTAATGAACTAAATACAATGGACCAAAAAATGCATTTTACTTCTTCCAAGTCATTTGATGAAATGTTACAGCTTAATTAAGTGTAGCCTGTGAAAGAATATTCTCTAAAAAAATTTTTGACTTCATTCTTCAGTAACTGAAGTGCACTGTTCAGTTTCCAGGGGTCATAAAACCTGTCCTTTATCCTCCTGCTACTAACAGTTTTGTACTTGCAACTACAAGTTACTAAAAATATTGAAGGAATTAGCACAGGGTTACCACAGGCTCTTGGAGCCAAAATCCTATGCCCAGAAATTGCTGTCGGTTTTGAAACAGCCCCGAACGGCTGAGTCAGTTGTTCAGTTCATGTCTGCTGGGGAGCAATGATCATGCTGTGCCAGATTTGGCAGGTGTTGTCCCCATATTCCAAAAGAGGAAAGGAAGCTCTCTAAAAATATATTTCTTCCTTATTCACACAGGCACTTTATTCTGGAAATGAATGCGTTACTACCAATGGTAGGGTGTGTGAGTATTCATTTGTCTTTTGCACCATTCCTTGTTCCAAAAACAGGTTTGTATTTATGTGGTATTTTAGGATGGAGCACCTAACCTGAGGCTTGGAACATAGTACCCAGCAGATGCTGGAGCAATGAATGATTCAGCAAAGCAACTCTGAATCTCTTTCCCAGGAATTATATTGCAAAATACTCAAAGCCCAAAGTCATTCCTTTGTTTTTAAGTACCGGTATATTTCTTGTACCTTTCTATTTGTCTCCATAATGCTCATCTTTATCTAGATATTGGACAGTTGTTTATGAAAGCACAACTTTCTTTGCCAACATAGCCCTCCCCCCAGCTTCTGTCTTTCTGAGCTTTCTCCTATATGAATCTCCCTAGGATCCTTCTATCTTTGCTTGAGCCATTACCGCCTTCTCAGGTGACCTCCTGAACAATCATTTACAACAAACTGAAGCATTTAAGTCTCAGTTCAAAATTCGCCTCTTGTGAGACTCTTTCCCCAGCAGCCAGCCATCCCTCCCCACCTATCTTCACCCCTCAACACATACACACTAGGTCTGTGCTCGTTGCCCTGAAATTTCTAGTCTCCCTTCTTTATGGTTGTTCTCCAGCTGCTATGGTGCACCTATATTTTATCTCTCCTTAATTATAAATAGCTTCAGGAAAGCACCTGTTCCATCTTCCGGACACACTCCCTTCCACTGCCCCATAGGATCAACTTCCCTACGTCATATAAAGTAAGAACTCAATGAATGCTTCACAGTTCAAAGATCACACACTTCACAACGTATCAGCTAAAGCACAAAGCAGTCTTTTGTTATTGCCAGTTCGTTCGGCAATCTATACAGCCCTCTACATCTGGTTTCATAAAACACACGTCTTACTGCAGTCACAACCCGCACTTTGGTGATATATTCTAAACGTCGATCTTCTATAAGGTCATCCTAACAGGACCTCATGAGTAATTTTATGTCAAAGAAATGTGTGTATGTGTTTTTCTTTCTATGTCTAGAGCTTCCTTCTGTGTGTCCCAACATAACAGTAGACTCTTCAAGAGAAACGTGTCACTTCAAAAAACCATCTTTACTCTGCGAGAAAAACAACTTTTGTATTTTATTGTTGTACAGGGTAAAAAATATCAACCACTGTCCTGCTCCAACTTCTCAAATGATAATGCTAAAGGAACTCGGGAAGAGCTTTGTAAGGCAGGGTAGAGTGTTCAGCTTTTCTTCTAGTGCATGGGCAGCCACTGGAGTGCTTTAAGCAGGGTGAGGCTTTCTTAAAGATCACTCAGGCTTCAGGGCGGAGAACCGCTCACGGGGAAGAGGAGGATTGCAGGAGGAGGCTATAGAGCAGTCCCCCTGAGGGTGGCCTGGACCATATCAATCTTTCTTAAGAGCAAACTGCAAAAGAACTGTAAAGAAAATAGGTGGATAATTACAAATAGGAAATCAAATGCATCTTTTTGCGGTGCAGTCTTGTGAAAAGACAACAGAAGTTGACTCAATAAGCACAGAACCCTGGGGCATTCCTGGGTTGCTGTGAGGGAGAGAGCTGAGAGATGTGCACAGGTATCTAACAGAGCAGGTACTACCGCTACTGCGCCCTTATGTTTCTCCTATGTCCCTGCTTTGCATGGGGCTCAGGAGAGCCTCCCACATATTGGAAGAAGTGCTCTTGGCTGTATGTCAGGATTTCTCCTGGAGCTATACCAAGCTGAGAAGGCTAATTAGAGTCTACCTAAGATACCTGCGTCTCATGTACCTGCTGATACCACAGGAGCTGAGGGGCTAAGGACAAGTTCATCTGTGGTCATGAAGCCGTGCTCTCAGCACTCTTCAACCACTTAAGTAAACGATCCAAGATTTGACCCAACATATGTGGGGAAACTATTTTACAAAGGCGAGGGGATGGGAAAGAATATTTATTGATCTCTTCTGTGTCAAACTGTGGTAGTTATTTTATATTTTATGTTCATTGACTCATTTATTTTTTCCATCAGGCCAGCAGAGTAGTTATGACCATCCTCAATTTATAGGAAAGTAAACTGAAGCCCAGAAAAGACAGGGCCATACAGGCAATGAGTGGAGGGCTTGAATTTTATTTCAAATCTCATGTTTTAAGAAAGTCATGTACATAATATAGCTTTGATTTCTCTAAAAGAACAGGGAAAAGTTAATGTTTTAAAAAGTGAACAAAAAATAAATAAATAAAAATAAAAAGTGAACAATTGTGCCTTAAAATAGCATAGCTTTATTTCTGGTTTTATAAAAGAAATACACGCTTAATGTATTTAAGAATGTTTAAATACATTAAGATGTATGTTTAATGTAATGTTTAAATACATTCTACATTAATGTAGAATGTTTAAATAATACAAATGTGTTAACTCTCCCTTCTAGGCAATACTCAACTCAGGTGGAAATCCCTGAGCTTTGGATCCACTTACTTACTTACTACACTTACTACACTCTGAGCACTC
Source organism: Physeter macrocephalus (assembly GCF_002837175.3). Lineage (NCBI taxonomy): Eukaryota > Metazoa > Chordata > Mammalia > Artiodactyla > Physeteridae > Physeter > Physeter macrocephalus. Next base: position 23,473,300 of record NC_041222.1, read on the forward strand.
TGTTGTACTTTCGACAAGTTAATTAACTTCTCCATGCTTCAGTTTCCTCATCTGTCAATAACAGCCCCTACCTCATAGCAAGAACATGAGAATTCAATGAGGCAGTACTTGTAAAGAACTTCAAAGAGTACCTGGCACTAACTAAATATTTGTTTAAAAATATTTTTTGAAATGATACAAATGAACTTATTTACAAAACAGAAACAGACTCACAGACTTGGAGACCAAACTTATAGTTACCAAAGGGGAAAGGGGTGGGGAGGGATAAATTAGGAGCTTGGGTGGAACAGATACACACTACTATATATAAAATAAACAACAAGGTCCTACTGTATAGCACAGGGAACTATATTCAATATCTTGTAATAACCTATAATGGAAAAGAATCTGAAAAACAATATATGCGTGTGTGTGTGTGTATAACTGAATCACTTTGCTGTACACCAGAAACTAACACAACATTGTAAATCAACTATACTTCAATGTTAAAAATTTGAAAAATAAGTATTATTCAAGCCCTATGCTTGTGCCTCATCATTCAACAGATAAGAAAATACAGCTCAAATTACAACTCTTGAACCTGCTTTTTTTCCCGCAACTGTTTTCACCAAGTATTTGTACTGTCAGTGCCTGTGGACAGTTAACATTGTTCTCTATTCTGAAAACAGGGATTTGGTAGCTGGGGTTGATTTCAGAGATCGCTGAGTTTAAGCTTCTCATTTTATGGGAGAGAAAACTAAGGTGAAGTGGCTTTCAGAGGGCACAAGGCTCATTCATGACAGCACTTCATTTGCCAACCCAGTGCTCTTTCCACACATCCTCAGATAATACCAGAAAACTTGAGCATTGTTAAAATTATTTGAGGGAAAAAAGGGTCAGCAAAACTCTGTGAGCACAGGGCTGATGCTGATTAAACCACTGTTCTTATTCAAAACAGACCTCATTATTTTCTGAACAGAGCTGGATTCTACTCCTTACAGTGAACCACTGTGCCTTCTCCTTGGATAAAATTACCACGAGTCTCGGAAAAACGCCTCTAATTGCTCAATGAGTGGCAGGAAGAATTGCAGAATGTTATTGCCTTAGTGTCACCTGGGGAGAGTGTCTTCAATTTTATGTTTCCAGTGGGAGAGTAAGATGATTGTTACTGTTACAACAAATGTGGGGATATCATGGGATAGAATGGAAAATATGCATGCTTTTTTCTAGGGTTAAGTGACATTGCAAAGAAATTTCTCACTTCTGCTGTGGATGCTTCAGGCTACACCTCCATCCTCTGGAGATCAAGTTCACTCTCTTTGCCCTCACGGGTAGTTCAGGAGGATGTTTTGAGATGTGGTGAAACAGTAAAGTCAAGGATATGAACCACTCAGTGGGTTCACATTCAAAACCTCAGACATACAGTCTAGTCCTAAAGATACAAACAAATCAAAACCAGCATGATCTTTCTTGGGAGATGATTCCTGCTTTTTTGCCTTCTTCCCTTTGAAAAACATGATGTGCGGCTGGGAAGAGCCATTTTCATAAATGTTTCATTCCCCTTGCTTCAGGCATAGCGTCACTGGAGCATGAATTATGACCAGCTTGGCTGACAAACATCTTTCCATGAGCATATCCTTTCTCATTTGCAGTCACGGTGGCGCCGCCAGTGGAAATGACTGGGTGAAAAGAGCTCCTACGTCTGCAGGCTAATCCTTTGCCTGAGAGTTTACCAGGCAGAGTATTTATGTTCTTTTCTCAAAGCCAAGATGAACAGGGTTCTCTTTCCTTCCTGCTTGGCTGCAAACATAGGGAAACCCTACTGCTGCTGACTTCGATTCCCATTTAATGATTCCCCTTTCAAGCACTATTTCCGTTACACCACACTTGAACAATAACTTATTGTTCGTAATTTTTAAAATGGTGAACAACTTTCATGGTTGCTGAGTGATAATATTCATCACTGTTGCTGATCAGGAGAATCTGTTTGTGGGTATTTCCTACTGCCGCTGTAATCACAGCGGGACGAGGAGAAGAGAACGTGATGTAGCCCCAAACACATCCCCTCTGACAGCCCGGTTCATCGGGCTGGAATTCCTCTCCCTTACACATTCCTACTTTGTAACATAAAACCATCCACAGAAGCCCCTAAACTTATTGAAAGGCCCTCATAAAATATTTCCGTAATGCTTAGAAATGTAGAAGTCGCTGAGGTGGAAAAATGGACTCATCCTTAAAACGAAGCCCTCAATGTGAGATAAGGCAAAAAGCATTAACCCTGAGAAGATTGCACTCGTGAGGATTCTGCTTCTCCTGAGGCCCCAGCGCACTGGTGGCACCTTTGCCCACCCAGTCACCCAGCTCAAAACCCTCCTCTTCTTCACCTCCCTCCACCTCATCACCAACACAATCAAGTTCTACCTCTTAAGTACTTCCTAAATGCAGCCGCTCACGCCTAACCTGTCACAGCCTTGATTCAAATCGTTGGTTCTCGTGGTTCTCGAAGTGGGGCTCCCAGACCAGTAACATCAGCATCACCTGAGAACTGTTTGGAAATGCAAATTCTCAGGCCCCACCCAGACTCTGGGGTAGCTCTCTGGGACGTTCTGATGGCTTCCAGTCTGAGAACTACTACTATATTGCAATAGCATCCTAGCTGATCTCCTTGTCTCCCATCTTGCCTCCTTCCCTGTCACTGCACCTTCCCTTAATGATCTTCCTAAATGCAAATATGCTTCTGTCAATTCCCCTGCTTAAAACCTGTTGGTGGTTCCCTCTTGCCCTCTGGATGAAATCCCAATTTCCTAGAACAGCACGCAAGGCCCTCCCTAATCAATAAGTTTCCTCCCCTTCTGTTGATACCCCCACCAAGTTCCCTAGGATCCAGGTATACCAGACAGCTGCCCTGAACTTGCCTATTGACGTGCATGCTGCCACCTCAGCCGGGGAAGACATGGAGAGGTCAGGGAAGGTTTCACAGAGGCAGAGTTCCTTGTCTGGGTCTTAAAAGAAAGGAGATGAAAGCCACTCCAGGTACGATCTTGGTGGGTACAGAGGTCACTGAGGCACTACTGTGCACATAGGCTTATCTATTGTTGTAGGATCAGTGGCCTCTGGGTTCTAGAATCAGAGATGCTTTTGCAGGGGCAGAAGATCATGTCAACAAATACTGAAGCTGGTGGAACAGGAGCCCTGGCACCAATGGCTTCTTCAGGCTATGGCTTTCATCCACAAACAATTGTTAGCGATATCCATGTGACAGTAAAAAAGCAAAGATAAAATCTATTTTGGAAGACTTTTTGGTGACTAGGAACCACTGCGATGTGTTGTTATTTTTCAGAAGATGTATTAAGGGTCAATCAAAGATGAGAAATAGGAGGTAAAGCATTGTTGATAGCTTGTCAACATGAGACAGAGCTGGTTGCATGACCACGGGTAATGAGTAACTTCTCTGTGCCTTGGTTTTCTCATTTGTAAAATGGGGATAGTAGTAGGACCTACCTTACAAAATTGCAGTGAATAGGAAATGAAATTTTTTTTTTTTTTTTTTTTTTTTT
>NC_041222.1:23476964-23490575 GCF_002837175.3 Physeter macrocephalus
GCCATGGCTCACGGGCCCAGCCGCTCCGCGGCATGTGGGATCCTCCCAGACCGGGGTGCGAACCCGGTTCCCCTGCATCGGCAGGCGGACGCGCAACCGCTGCGCCACCAGGGAAGCCCCAGGAAATGAAATTTTGAATGTAGAGTACTTAGCATAGCTTGGCACACAGTAAGCACTCAAAAAAATGTAACCACTATTATCACCAATATAAATTCTTGTTTTTTTTTTTTTTTTGCGGTAGGCGAGTAAGCACTCAAAAAAATGTAACCACTATTATCACCAATATAAATTCTTGTTTTGTTTTTTTTTTTTTGCGGTATGCGGGCCTCTCCCGTTGCGGAGCACAGGCTGCGGACGCACAAGCTCAGCGGCCGTGGTTCACGGGGCCAGCCGCTCCGCAGCATGTGGGATCTTCCTGGACCGGGGCACGAACCCACGTCCCCTGCATCGGCAGCCGGATTCTCAACCACTGCGCCACCAGGGAAGCCCCTAAATTCTTGATATTTTAAGAGCCTATCAATGCCACACAGTATGTATTTGGGGGAAAAGCATCTATATGGGACAGAACATGTTCTGGAAATCAGGAGAGCGTAACAAGATTCAAACCACTTATATGGATTCAGTCTTTGCACTTGTCCCCCTGCAATTCATTCCAAATAGTAGATCCATTAGAGGCCCTCGTTGGTGAAGTTACCCAAGTCCCAAATAACTTGTTCCAAGAATTTGAGAAGATCATGAGCAGAGATTTCGCCAAGTTTTATACAACTTACCCAAGATGGAGGCACAGGTGGGAATATTATCTGATAAGATCTAGCTCACAAAATGAAACTTCATGCATAGCGTTATCTCAATAGCTTGGTTTCCTTTTGAACAATTACAGCATTATTTATCAGTTTTTGATGATAATTCCCATACCTTGTGGACTGGATTGTCACTAGCTGACAAAACTGGGGGTGCTTCAGCAAGAGAGAAAGATACTGTTCTCACTTTTGCATTCTGTCCAAGTTCCTCTAATGCTTGGTACACATGCCTAGCTTGACAAGGTATTTATGGCACAATCCAAATCAAAGAACCTCACCCTGGCTTCCCTGGTGGTGCAGTGGTTAAGAATCTGCCTGCCAGTGCAGGGGACACAGGTTTGAGCCCTGGTCCAGGAAGATCCCACATGCCACGGAGCAACTAAGCCCATGCGCCACAACTACTGAGCCTGCCCCACATGCCACGGAGCAACCAAGCCCAGGCGCCACAACTACGGAGCCTGCACTCTAGAGCCTGCGAGCCACAACTACTGAAACCTGTGCGCCCAGAGCCCGTGCTCTGCAACAAAAGAAGCCACCACAATGAGAAGCCCGCACACCACAACAGAGTAGCCCTCACTCACCACCATTAGAGAAAGCCTGCGTGCAGCAACAAAGACCCAATGCAGCCAAAAATAAATAAATAAAATAAATAAATTTAATTAAAAAAAAAAATCACCCCTCTGCTGTTCTAACAGCATATCTTGCAAACAAATTCTTGTAGCAATTTGTCATGGTGGAGATTCTAAGTTTCTTCCAAGCTTTCTAAGTTTACTCCATTCATTTTAGAATATAAGTTTCAAATTTTGGAATCTATAATTTGGTGATTGAGAGACCTAGGTAATGGAAACTGAACTGAAGCCACTAATTCATATAAATGGGGCTATCAACAAGAGAACTCATGATTGCTTTTAGTCAGAATTATAGGAGCTATAATGAAAGTAATGACCTAGAGGCAATTCTGTCCCCATCATCTCAGTAACTGCTTAGGGGTCTTTGCGTGATTAGCAAATGTTTATTGCGAATTTCCATCTAGCCCTAATTGGCTCAAATAACACATTTGGTTTCTCAGTAGGATTTGGATTGCCGTAAACAAAAAAAAATGTTATGGATTTATAGCTGAAGTAGCCTGACTTTGAATGAAGGGGTTTCTAACACACTCATGTACCTTCTCTATGTCCATGGTAACAACTACATTTATGGAATGCCAAATCTGTTCTCAATACCATGTTAAATCCTTCTATGGGTCCTCTCTTTTACTCTTTATAGCAAACCTACAAGGAGGCCTCTATTAACATTAGCACTTTATAAATGAGGAAAGTGATGTTTAGAGAGTTTTAACTTGCCCAAGTGCAACAGCTGGTCAGTGTCAGGCAGCAATAGTCAGACTGGGCTGCCTGACCCATGGAGCCCATGCTTTGAATCACAGGGCTCTGCTGATGCCATATTGACTGTGAAAGCCTAGGTTTCTGAGCGCTTCTTGGGATATTACAGTTCTTTTCACTATCATCTTTCTCTCCTTTCTTTAGCTGCTAAGGAAGTCAGGACCAATTTTCAGCGCCTCCTGGGGAAAGGCCATTAAGCACAGAGGAGAACGGCTCAGCTCTGATCACTCAGACACATGCCCATGTCCCAGTTCCTCCACTTAACTGTCATGAATATAGCCAGTGATTTCAGCTCTCAAAGCCCTGTTTCCTCATCTAGAAAACAGTAACAATAGTACCTGCTTAGGGTTAATGTGAGGACTAAATTAGATGAATTAATGTATGTTGTCTTATCAGTAGGCTGGTAGTGGTGATGCGTTTGATGAAAAGATGTCAGTGTTGCACAGTAAGTATAAGCATCGTTTTATAAAAAGCTTGCCTGGTGTTGTATGCTTATGCACACCCACACTAGGTCACCATGTAAAATATGTTTCTTTTTTTTTTTTTTTTTTTTTTTTGGCGGTACAAGGGCCTCTCACTGTTGTGGCCTCTCCCATTGCGGAGCGCAGGCTCCGGACGCACAGGCTCAGTGGCCATGGCTCACGGGCCCAGCCGCTCCGCGGCACATGGGATCTTCCCGGACCGGGGCACGAACCCGTGTCCCCTGCATCAGCAGGCGGATTCTCAACCACTGCGCCACCAGGGAAGCCCTAAAATATGTTTTGTACAGTGAGTTGGGGCTGAAGTTTGAAAGTCACTGCACTAACCCCTCCTTCCTCGTACCCTGTCCTCTGAGATCTCTGAGGTCCCTTTCCACCTTTTTTGTTCCTCTTGCAATGACAAGTGGAATGCCCCTTTCCTTGGGATTTTAGCTTCCTGGCAGCGACATTAGGCATATGCTCATCACAAGAAAATAAACTCTTCTTTAATGGCCCTTTCTGACTTGGGAAAAAGAAACCTAGAACTTATTCACTTCAAAGTGTTTTACGTTAAGTGGCAGAAATTTAGTCTGACACTCAAATGCTGCCCCTGGCAATTCTGAACATAGAAGAAAGCCCAGAACAGTCCTCTGACCAGGTGGTTTGCTAATAACTAAGTATCCAAAAAATTTCCTAAGTGAGAGCATCTGGTAATTGGGATCAATCACCTCATCCTGTTTGTTTATTGGTTTTCCTGTGTTTATTCCATTCTCCCAACCCCTTCTTACTTATTCCTTTACCTCCTCAAACACTTCTACTCTTCCTTCCAGCCAGATAACTTACTGGAACACAAAATGCTGATTTACAACTCTTCAGTATGTATTTTTAATGACAATTACACAAAATCTACGTCCTTTAATCAATTTGAATTAGCACAACTCTTCAGTAATTGAATGGTCATCAAAACAGTAGTTTGGATAACAACTGTTTCCACTTTCAGTCTGCCATTAATCCATCATTGGGGCATTAAGCTTGCACTGCATTTCCCAAGCTCAAGCAGTACCTCTACATAGTGACTTATGGGGCTGCCCTTTGATTTGCTAACCATGCAGGCTGACAGTAGAATAGACATAACATTCAGAAGGCATCCTGACAGAAGCAAGTAGCTCTATTAACAACCTGAAACACTGGCACAGTCATTCTGAGCCAGTAGCACCATTACGTACACAGAACAAGATGAATGGTATAGTATATGAGGCCAAGCAGAATCCCTTTCAATACAGGATGAAAAAGACACCTGATTTACCGTGAACGCAAGAGACAATTGTCATCCTGTGATACAGAGTTACTTTTCTCCACTGCAGACTATGAGGAAATGTTTCAATCATGTTATCTGGGTTTTTCACTTTTACCATAATAATTATTATTGACAGATTCATTTGGGGTAAGAAATGGTCTTTCAGAAAAACACTGGGGGATTGCAGCAGAGCCCAGGGTATGGGAGCAGGTGTGCATTATAAAGCAATATGTGTCATAATGAGAAAAGCATTCTTCCCTATCCTATTAATTGTTGGCACTACCTGATAATCAAGAATTACTGACCCCTCCCGCCCTCCAGCTAGCAGTTATTTGTGTATTGTAAAGCACCATGGCCCAAACACAAACTCAACTCTATGTAATGTTGGAAGCCAGCGTTTTAGTAATATTAATCTGAACTCTACCTATTCCCTCTACATTACCTATAACACAACTTGTGAATAATACATAAATTCCTTCCAACAGGTGAATGGTTGAGTAAATGATACAATGCAATTGATGAATTATTGCACAGAAATTTTCATTGTTAACTACAAAGATGACTTTAAAATATGGAAAATGCTTTAGACATGAGGTTAAATAATAAACATGGAATACAAAACTGTCAGAACACTAAGATTACAGATATGTAAACATGCAACTGGATGTAGAGAAGGAAAAGGCAAGCTGTTGTATTGACAGGGAGGATGATAAGCAATTTCTTTTTTTTTTTCTTTTGAAAATACCTTTTAATGTTCCTATGATATTCTTATAATAAAAGTTATTTTAAAATCAAAGCCCACCTCTTATGAGAAAGTTAGTTACTCCTTACTGTGAAATCCATAAAATTAAACCTGCATGTGACAAACGCTGAAACATTTTTTTTTCAGGTTCAAAAATAGTGTTGGAATCTGCCAAGGAATCAGCTCACATTATTCAATGTCAGACACATTTACACTCATATGTATTAGTAATTCTTTTGGTTGACTTTTCCTTGCCTTTGTCATGGCAACGGTTTCCACTGTCATTAGTACCTCTAGGGCCCAGCCTCCTTCACATATTTTTAGGCCGTTCCTCTTCTAATAAAGCAATTAATACTGTGACATATCTGTATCAGAAGCCCCAGTGACCTGTTCTGTCTCTTGGTTTCCATCCTTTCTGCTTTTGTGGTTGCTTCTGTTTCTCTTTGTGGTGCTTCTCTTTACCAATTCTTATAAGCCTCCTTACTGTTTCTAATTATAGCCTATTGAGATTATTTAAAGTTTCTTTTTTTCACACATAGTCCATGTTTCTGTATCAAATGACCATCTCTCTATCATCAGTAAAATAGCACATTTTCATTAATAATCACTTTGGCCCATTGCCATAGAAGAGGATCGATAAGAGAGAAGGAATAATTTAGAGTGATTCTAGACTGATAATCACAGGACTATATAGTCTGAACTTGCACACCTTCAGTCACAGGAGTTCACAGCAGCAAAAGATATGCCCTTGCATTTTCTGACAACTGGAATCATCTAAATGTCTTTTCTAATGAAGAGTAAGGATATTGGCCTCCTTTTCTCAAGTCAAATTAATTTTTTCATAGTAATGACCTATGTAGTGGGGTTGCTATGAAATAGACTTATACTGCCGAATAGAGAATAAATGTATGCACTTTCTGTTAAGCAATAACCACTATCAAAAGCCTTATCAATGTTTACTCCCTCTGGCTCTACAGTTCTTATAGGAATCTTTCCTAAGGAAATAATCTAAGATGTAGGAAAAAATAAGGTATAAGGTTTATTGCAAAGTTGTTTATAATAGCAAAAACAGTGAAAGCCATCTAAATGTCTAAGAGTAGGAAAAAATACGTGGTAACAACAAGGTAAAATATGTAACTACAGCAATCATGTTTGTCTTATCTACCTTATATCTATATAATCTACCATAATATCTATAAATATTTATTGTGTATAAGTAAGTGAACAGAGGGACAAATGAATATGTGTACTAAAAAGAATGGAAAGTAATGCATTAAATTTTTAAGAATGGCTGTTTTTGAAAGATAATTTTTCGTGTTTTCTAAGTTACACTTAATTGCATTTTCCATCTTATTAACTTTTAAAGACTTTGTGGAGAAAATAAACAAATGGGACCTAATGTAATTTAAAAGCTTTTGCACAACAAAGGAAACCATAAACAAGACAAAAAGACAACCCTCAGAATGGGAGAAAAATATTTGCAAATGACCCCTGAGAAAACCATAATTCAAAAAGAGTCATGTAGGGCTTCCCTGGTGGCGCTGTGGTTGAGAGTCCGCCTGCCAATGCAGGCGACACGGGTTGGTGCCCTGGTCCAGGAAGATCCCACATGCTGCGGAGCGGCTGGGCCCGTGAGCCATGGCCGCTGAGCCTGCGCGTCTGGAGCCTGTGCTCCGCAACGGGAGAGGCCACAACAGTGAGAGGCCAGCGTACGTAAAAAAAAAAAAAAAAAAAAAGAGTCATGTACCACAATGTTCACTGCAGCTCTATTTACAATAGGCAGGACATGGAAGCAACCTAAGTGTCCATCGACAGATGAATGGATAAAGAAGATGTGGCACATATATACAATGGAATATTAGCCATAAAAGGAAACAAAATTGAGTTATTTGTAGTGAGGTGGATGGACCTAGAGACTGTCATACAGAGTGAAGTAAGTCAGAAAAAGAAAAACAAATACCGCACGCTAACACATATATATGGAATCTAAAAAAAAAAAAAATGATTCTGAAGAACCTAGGGGCAGGACAGGAATAAAGATTCAGACATAGAGAATGGACTTGAGGCCACGGGGAGGGAGAAGGGTAAGCTGGGACAAAGTGAGAGAGTGGCATGGACATATATACACTACCAAACGTAAAATAGATAGCTAGTGGGAAGCAGCTGCATAGCACAGGGAGATCAGCTCGGTGCTTTGTGTCCACCTAGAGGGGTGGGAGGGAGACGCAAGAGGGAGGGGATATGGGGATATATGTATATGTATAGCTGATTCACTCTGTTATAAAGCAGAAACTAACACACCATTGTAAAGCAATTATACTTCAATAAAGGTGTTAAAAATAAATAAATAAAGACTTTGTGGAGAAGTTGAATTAATCTTAGGTTTACACCTTTCCTGTGGAGACAATACAGAACAAATCTATACCCTTTATATATAGAACCCTTCAAACAGTGAGGGTCCATTCCATTGATTTCAAACAGACATCATATGACGTGAATTCCCAACCCCACGTACAGCTTTCTTCATGTGCTTCATTCTACAGAATCACATGTTAGATGGAAAAGCTATGTAAACTTCAGAACTCTGTACATCAATGAGAATTCTGTACCCTAAAATTACTTTTATTATTTTATAAGTTATCTTCCTAAGGCACAGATCAGATCATTTCCCCGTTCAAAAATCTCCTTGCCTGAGGGATAAAACTCAACCCCATAGTCTGGCATTCAAGGCCTTCAAAACATGGTTCTGAAGTATATCTCCAAATTCATGTCCCATCACAATATTACCCAAACTACATGCACAAGCCTCGCCAGATTATTTGCCACTTGCTGTGTATACAATGTCATGTCTTGCTTTCCTACCCATTCTCACACTGTGCCCTTAGCTTGAAATGCTCTTTTTCCCTTTCCTCTTATCAAAATCCTTCAACACCAACTCAAATACCACCTTCTCTGGCCCATGAAGTTACAATCAATGATGAAAATCAGTCTGCTGAATACTAAAGATTAAAGCCCTTTTATATTTTCAAATACTCAGGCATTTTAGTTTCTGCTATCAAATCAATCAAAAATCAAAGCATCAATTACTCACTGGCCTTCTAATTAGGATATACTGTGAGCAAGTCTCGTTAACAAGACAGCCCTTTACCTGGCAGAGATTCACTCAACTCCATCCTAACACAGAACTGTGTGTGTGTGTGTGTGTGTGTGTGTGTGACATGGGGTTTCGATTCAAGATTAATGTAACCAGCACTCAGCATGTATGTGTGCATGTGTGTATCGGGGAATGAGGGAGAGTAACACATACTGAAGAGAAGAAATTTCTGGGATTGTGGAACCACTGATAACATTTTTTAAAAGTTCCAGAATTGAAGCTTGGATCACTGGTGGTGAGGGGAGAGAGGAGCAATTTTCTAGTCTGGAAGGTTGGCCAAGAACAGCATGTGAAGGAAAAAAATAAACTTCAAAGCACATTTGTTTCCACCTTTTAAGGCATACTAGGAAAATTCACCAAAAGATGACATTTTAAAATGTTTCTCTTTTCTAATGGTTGCTCAATACTAGCCTTCATCCTGCCAATGAGCACACATAGGAGATAAAACCCAGCAAACCAGAAAAACACCAACTGTCAGAAGAGACTGACACACGGCAACTTGAGTTAATTCAGGCAGAGAAGCGCCTTCACGGAAGCACCAGGTTCTCTTCTCTCCCTTCTCCTGGGGGTGACACTTCAGCACAGCCAACAATTCTCTCTTGCCTTGCAATCCGCTCTCTGCAGTCTTTTAAAGTACTTATTACATTTCCATTTTTAAGTATCTAAATTTCCATCCTCATCAATAAAGACCATATATAACACTCCCCCTCCAATTTGTATGAAAATTCACTCAACCAGTTCTTTCCCAATAAAAACAGTGTACTTTTCCTCACTTTGTATGTCACTAATTTCCTCAATACACTCTAACAGAATTACACCTGTATTTCACCCCAATGCCTTTTTCCACTAATTCATTGGAGGATTGCTAGTTCAAACTATTTCAAGGGTCCAGATAATTGATTGATGCTGGCTGGTATTACTCCATCTCTCCAGAAGAATGAACAAAAAGAAATGGGATTAAATCACTTCTGAGAGGAAATTCTGAGACATTAGGAAAAAGCTTCATGAGTGTATGAATCAAACGTTACAAGAATTTCTGTGAAGGTTATAGAACACAAATCATCAAAGTCCTTTAAAAAGGAGTTAAGTCTTCTCTAGGGCCCACGTGCTGCAACTACTGAGCCCACGTGCTGCAACTACTGAGCCCACATGCTGCAACTACTGAAGCTCATGCACCTAGAGGCTGTGCTCTGCAACAAGAGAAGCCACCACACTGAGAAGCCTGCACACCGCAACAAAGAGTAGCCCCTGCTTGCCATGACTAGAGAAAGCCCGCACGCAGCAACAAAGACCCAAAACAGCCAAAAAAAATGCCAATGCAGGGGACACGGGTTCGGGCCCCAGTCCGGGAAGATCCCACATGCTGCAGAGCGGCTGGGACCGTGAGCCATGGCCGCTGAACCTGCGCGTCAGGAGCCTATGCTCCACAACGGGAGAGGCCACAACAGTAAGAGGCCCGTGTACTGCAAAAAAAAAAAAAAAAAAAAAAAGAAAAGGAGTTAAGTCTATTTTTAAAGCCACAACCCCCTTGGAAGAAGTGATTGTGAATGAAAGACCTCTTGATGCCTTTTTCTTCACAAAAATTCTATGATTAACAAATATTACAGCAGCAGACTCTATAAACTGCCTACCTGATATTCATTCTTCCCTCTTTCGGCCAACAGACTCCTCTCATGCCACTAGAAATGGCCATATAACCTGGCCAATGAGATGTAGGCCGAAGTGACCGGAAGGTGTTTCTGAGAAAGTTTCTCAAAAAGTAACCACACTCGGGACTTCCCTTGTAGTGCAGTGGTTAAGAATCTGCCTGCCAATGCAGGGGACACAGGTTCGAGCCCTGGTCCAGGAAGATCCCACATGCCGCGGAGCAACTAAGCCCACGCACCACAACTACTGAGCCTGCACTCTAGAGCCCGCGAGCCACAACTACTGAAGCCCGTGTGCTCTAGGGCCCACGTGCTGCAACTACTGAGCCCACGTGCTGCAACTACTGAGCCCACATGCTGCAACTACTGAAGCTCATGCACCTAGAGGCTGTGCTCTGCAACAAGAGAAGCCACCACACTGAGAAGCCTGCACACCGCAACAAAGAGTAGCCCCTGCTTGCCATGACTAGAGAAAGCCCGCACGCAGCAACAAAGACCCAAAACAGCCAAAAAAAAAAAAAGTAACCACACTCAGCTGACCTTTTACCCTTTGACCTTTGCTCTTTACCCTTTCGCATCTTCTGACTGAAAGGCAAACTCAAAGCCTAGAGATACAGTCACCATCTTGCAAATGTGAAGCCACACACTAAATACAGCAGAGGAGGACAACAGAGGCACCTTGTGCTAGTACTCCAGCCACGGGTGGCCTCTTCTAAACTTACTGTTATAGGACCAAAATAAACCCATTCTTTGGGTAAACCACTGTAATAGGGTTTTCCATTATTTACAGCCAAACTCAAAGCTAACTGATACAATTATACTCCCTCTTTGGTAAAACTGTCTACTTTTGGCTTCTGTGACATATTCTCCCGGTTTTCCTCCTTTCTTACTGGACCTTCCTCTTCCTCTCCTTTTCTGGATCTTCTCTGTTCAGCCTCCTAGGAGTACTCCAAGGATCAGTCTTAGCCCCTGTAGTAGCAAAATAATACCTGTAAAGTTGTTCATATCCTAATCCCCAGAATGTGAATATTTTACCTTAGATGACAAAAGGGACTTTGCAGATATGATTAAGGATCTTGAGTTGGGAGATTATCCTGGAGTATCCAGATGGGCCCAATAAAATCGCAAGAATCCTTATAAAGGAAAAAGGGAAGCAGGAGACAGAAAAAGTTGTGACAATGTACAAATGGCCAATAGGCATATGAAAAGATGCTCATTATTAGAGAAATGCAAAGCAAAACTACAGTGAGGTACCACCTCACACCAGTCAGAATGGCCATCATTAAAAAGTCTACAGGGACTTCCCTGATGGAACAGTGGTTAAGAACCCGCCTGCCAATGCAGGGGACACGGGTTCGATCCCTGGTCCAGGAAGATCCCACATGCTGCGGAGAAACTAAGCCCGCACGCCACAACTACTGAAGCCCATGCACCTAGAGCCCGTGCTCCGCAACAAGAAAAGCCACCACAATGAGAAGCCCGCGCACCACAACGAAGAGTAGCCCCCACTCACTGCAACTAGAGAAAGCCTGCGGGCAGCAACAAAGACCCAAGGCAGCCAAAAATAAATAAATAATAAATAAATTTTTTTTTAAAAAAGGTTTACAAATAATAAATGCTGGAGAGAGTGTGGAAAAAAGGGAAGCCTCCTACACTGTTGGGGGGAATGTAAATTAGTTCATCCCCTCTGGAAAACAGTATGGAGGTTTCTCAAAAAATTAAAAATAGAGTTGCCATATGATCCAGCAATCCCACTCCTAGGCACATACCCAGACAAAACTATAATTCAAAAAGATACATGCACCCAAATGTTCATAGAAGCACCATTTACAATAGCCAAGACATGGAAGCAACCTAAATATCCATCAACAGATGAATGGATAAAGAAGATGTGGTATACATATACAGTGGAATATTGTTCAGCCATTAAAAAGAAGGAAATAATGCCATTTGCAGCAACATGGATGGACCTGGAGATTACTATACTAAGCAGAGTAAGTCAGAAAGAGACAGATATCATATGATATCACTTATATGTGAATCTAAAATACAACACAGATAAACATATCTACGAAACAGAAACAGCCTCACAGACATAGAGAACAGACTTGTGGTTGCCAAGGGGGTGGGGGGAGGAATGGAGGAGGGAAGGATTGGGAGTTTGGGACTAGTAGACGCAAACTATTATATATAGGATGGATAAACACAAGGTCCTACTGTACTGCACCGGGAACTATATTCAACATCCTGTAATAAACCATAATGGAAAAGAATACATATGTATAAATGAGTCATTTGCTATACAGCAGAAATTAACACAACATTGTAAATCAACTATACTTCTATAAAATTAATTAAAGAAAGAAAGAAAAAGGTGTGACAATGGAAACAGAGGTTGGCTGCACTTTGAATACGAGGAAGGGGCCACAAGCAAATGCAAGCAGCTTGCTTTGAGAAGCTAGAAAAGGTGAGAAAAACGAATTTTGCCCTAGAGTCTACAAAGAGCGTTCAACCAAAACCTTGATTTGGGCCCAGTAAAACCCAGTTTTGACTTCTGACCTCCAGAACCATAAAATAATAAATCTATGTTGTTTTAAGCTACTAAGTGTGTAGTAATTTGTTACAGCGCAATAAGACACTAATCCAGGCCCCATTCCTTTATCTATATGCTCTTCCAAAGGAACCCCAAGGCATCCTGTGGCTTAAAAAACCATTTATATTCCAAGACTACCAAATCTTTCTCAGCAAATCTGATCTCTCCCCAGGATTCCAGATTATATCCAAATTACTACTTGTAGGAAGAAGAAACAAGTAGCAGCCCTTTTACAAAATGCAGGCTTATCAAGCCTATTTTTGCCTGAACGTGTTACCTGTTGAATTAGTCTGTATCTTTCTGTGCTCCCTGTGTGTGATGAGGCAGCATCTGATGATAGCGAGGATGTGACAGAGCAGGATACCATCCACTTCACACATTCATTCTTTCATCCAAATATCATTATTGACCCAATTTACAATGTGCCAGTTGCTATGTCAGTCCCACAAGTGGATAAGGCGTGTTCCATCTTGTAAAATATATCAAACACCACACTGCCATTTGGGGCCCCCTAATATCCTCCACTTCATCCCACACACCAGCATCTGCCCCTCCCCCCCCCAAAAAAACCATGCTGCTCTCCTTTCCCAGGCTTCTTCATCCCAGTCAACTGCACCATCTTCAGTTGCTCATGCCGAAAACCTAAGAGCTTACCTTGCATTCATTCCTCTTCTCCTCACTCCACACATCCAGCCTATAAGCAAATCCTATCAACTCTATCTTAAAAACACACCCAAATGCATTTCTATCTCCCCATCTACTGCTTCTTCTGCAATCCAAGCCACCACCATCTCTCACATAGAATACTGCAACCACCTCCAATCATCTATTCTCCACACAGCAACCAGAAGTGCATTTTATAATGTAAATTAGTCCATGTCACTCCCCTGCTTAAAGCCCATCAGTGACATCTCTGCACTTGGAATGAGAGTCAATCTCCTTTGCTGGCTTTCAGAGACTTTCTTGCCACTTCCCAGCTCTCCATTCTTTTCCCTACCTGGCTTGCCATGTACCAGCCATGCTGGCCTGCTTTTGAACATACCAATCTCCATTTTGCATTAGGACATTTCTACTGGCTTTTCTAACTAAAATGCTTTCCCCCTAATCTTCTTTCTCAACCTTTCAGTCTCATCTCAAATGTTACCTCCTCAATGAGTCTTTCCTGACTGCCCTATATAAAATAGCCATCCAACTATTCCCCCAAATCATCTCCCTATTTCAATTTTTTGCACAGTGTATATTCCTATCTGATATTTTTTCTTTTAACATGTATCCTCTTTCCCCCAAGGATAATGTAAAAGTTATGAGAGCAGGGACCTTGTCTTTTTCACTGCTATGGGCTCTGATCTTTAAAAATTGTCTGGCAGAACTACCACACAACCCAGCAATATGGGCATTACCATCCTCACTACTGGGCATATACCCTCAGAAAACCATAATTCAAAAAGAGTCATGTACCACAATGTTCACTGCAGCTCTATTTACAATAGCCAGGACATGGAAGCAACCTAAGTGTCCACCGACAGATGAATGGATAAA
>NC_041222.1:23490830-23495848 GCF_002837175.3 Physeter macrocephalus
ATACACTACCAAATGTAAAATAGATAGCTAGTGCAAAGCAGCTGCATAGCACAGGGAGATCAGCTTGGTGCTACCACAGATTCTAGGTATTGCTGCGCTTGGTGCTGGAGCTCCCTGTCCCTCCACACTGTGTACCATGCAGCTGACTCTCTTGGCACAGGTGTTCCCTACCCCATAGCTGAGTTCCAGCAACTGAATTAGCATACTTCAAAGGCCCTTTGTCATGAAGAGTATATCTCTCCTTGAAGTGGAAAGTTAAAATGATGCCCTCATTGGACAGAAACACCATTTAAGACCCCACGTAAAATGTTCAATTACTTCACGCCCAATTTTGTATAGATTATTCTAGAATACTATAATAGGGAGCAAGGCTTTTTAATCACATTTAATAGATTCTAAATTGAAAACACTTTACTAAATGAAATCACCAGTTACCTTCATTGCTTTAGAATTTCCACCCTGCAGCTCACAACAAGAGCACCAGTTGTATCTTTTCTCCAGTTCATACTCTCTTGGTACTTGGGTAACACAGTAACACATGTGTCTTTTCTATACTGCTTTTTGCTTCGGCATTTGGCCATTTACCACAAAGGAGGTGAGGACAACCAGGTAGAAGATTGAAAAGTAGTTCTGCTACTTTTTTTTCCTCCTGCCTTCCCCCCCAAAATTAAATGTCACATGGTCTCTACATCATATATCTTTGCTTTGGGTTCACACTATAGAGACATTCAGAACAGCCTGGGTGAATTCTGGCCAAACTTAAAAGGCATCAAGATAGTTATCAATCATGCCTTGAAGCAGATATCAGACTATTGTTTAAATATGGAGTAAAATGGCATATGAATAAGGAATATGCTGAAAAGCTTGAAAAAATGCATCTATGTTTTAACTGCTAAAATCTCCTGCCTCACTAAATGCAATATGAAAACTTCCAAATGTGGGCCATGTAGCGTTAAGAAAACTAAGGCCCTAAACATAGTAGAAACATGCCAATCACGATCCTCAAAAATAATTCATGTCCATGTTGCTTAGTGCACAAGACATCACTTACACCCCAAAAGAAATATTAGGCTTTGTGGCCTTGCAGCTCCTCCCAGCTGTCAGAAGCCAGTTCCCTTATCAGTCAAGCAGGAGTGTAATTAAAGACAATACCTAGGGCAGCTGTGTTGAAAAACAAGTCGTTTGTCTTCTCCCTTCCCACACTTCTTCTGCTCATGTAGTTAATCTGAACATAGCACCAGCTCCATCCTCAAGGCTTCTCAAAAGGCAGAATAACAGGAAACATATCTGTTTCCCACTATGGATTGTGAGGGATGAAGAAATACTTGCTCTTATCTTGCTATTACATTATATAAAATGCAAGTAATTTAGGTCTGGAAATTCAAAAGCTCCTGAGATAGGAGACTGTTCTTATTGGAGAATAAGAACAATTATCTTCAGGGAGAGAGAGAATCTGGGAAAATGGCTTATACTCAGTGGTATTCTGGAAAATGTTTAACAACAGGCTCTCCAGGGGAAAGCCCTGATTTATAGAATTTTCCAGTTTCTATGGAGTAAATATTCCTACCATGACTGATTTCAAGCTACCAATGAGATATCACTGAACACAGAGTTGGAGAGAGATCTACAGTAGGAAGCCATTACACAGTATTTCCACCACACATACAATAGACATAAATAATCTCAAGAACATAGAAAATAGTAAAACAACTAGAAAGTGGTAAATACTGAGTATTTGTTACCTTTGTTTTTAATACAGTTTATTGAAATTTTATACAATCTAATTTTTAACAATGGCTATGTTTATTACCTTGCAGAATTCCTGAAAACATCACCTCTCACAAGTCAGTACAAACTGACTCCAGCCCACCACTATATATACTATACTCTGGCTGCCCCATCACCAGAAGTAATAAATAGCTCCCCAATTAGTTATAACAAGTGAAAGAGAATGCACAGTAACAATATGCATATTTTCAACAATGGAATTTAGTCATTTCTTTAATAGTTTTCCCAAGACCTACCTTTCCAGAATGATCTCCCTGAAGCCAGAAGAATCATCTAGGAACATGTTTACATGTTGTTACTATAACAATGAAAACCCAGGTACTTTTTATAATCATGATTGTTGAGAATGTATTTTTGTAACCCTTTCTTCTTCACATGTATATGACTACATGCTAATAGGAAATTTTAGCTGAGGCACCAAGACAATCTCAAATTCCAAGTGAAGTGCAAAGTTATGCTGAGAAATTGCAGAAGAGGTGATCAAAAAACAGTTACATAGGCTTCCACTTCTGGGAGGGTGGAGTTGACATATTTTTCCCTGTCTTCCCCACTAAGTACAACCAAACACCCTGGACATTACATATAAAACGAATGAAAGAAGATGCTGAAAGTTGGAGAAAAGAAGATAGACAAGCTAGGGAATAACACAGTGGTGAGTTTCCTGGCTTTTCTTTTTGCCTCATAAATCCCAGAGTAGGGGCTGAAGAAGCCAGCCACCCAGAAACCCAGGGCACAGACTAAAAAGTTCCCCCAAGAGCCTTTGCTCTCTAGCCGAAAGGACCTTGTAAGGATGGAACTTTAATGCATCTTAACTGTACTTCTGTCAGAATCCTGGTTGTGATATTATACTACAGTTTGGGAAGATGCTATCATTGGGGGAAACTGGGTAAAGAGTACATGGGGTCTCTCTGGATTATTTCTTACAACTGCATGTAAATTTACAACTGTGTCAAATTTAAAATTTAATTTTGAAAGAGTTACATGTCTCCTACCCCCTCAGCTATATCAGGATATAAAAGGGTCAGAAGTCAGAGATTAGGAGATTTTGGAGACAGCTGTCGGTGTACCAAGAGATCCAACCCTGCTCCCAAGGTAGTAAACTAAGGGGTGTTTCCCGCATCCCTGCAAATCAAAATAGAGGGGCTTTAAGGAGAGCACTTAGAGAGTTTGATATTTGGCCTCTAGAGATGGGAATATACAGACTGACTCCCACCTGAAAAATCTAAAGGGTGAGACCCAGCTGGCTAGAGGCTTTGATAGAAAAGCAAATGTGAGATGTCTGCATGGGGCAGCCTATGTTCCCAGAGTCTGTGGAACAAAGGATATGTGACTATTTCCTGTGGACCAGATGGGACCATGCACAGGAGCTAACATAGGTCTTCTTAGATATTGTCCAAGAGAGTCACCTGGAGTGGGAAGAAAGACCTCAGCAGGAAGAAGCCAGCATACTTATGAATTCCTAAGGGATGAGGGAACTTTCCTAAACCTCCATGCAGAATAGAAATGCCCATGTCAACGAAGCAGTGCCTTTTCTCTTCTGAGGGATCAAAAACCAATTCAGCACTTTTAAATTCAGATGCTGTATTATAAAAGGCCTTGTTCTGTGCTGGTAAGAAACTTAATTTTATAAGCTTTCAAATTAAACATAACTGGTTAATCAACCAGGGTGAAAGAGTCAAATAATAAATTTAACTGCATTCTCAAACAAAAGTGACAAATTTCTCTGTTGGTTTCCTGCTATTCAATATAAAAATAAATAAGTAAAGGTGATTCACTGTTAAATTATTTCATTACTCATTCTAAATGAATACCTTAAAGTTTGTCAAGAATCATGAACTGGATTTAGTTAAACAGGAGAAGTCATGAGAAACAGCTAAGTGAAGGAGATAATAATAGTTTAGTCATGATATTTGTGAATCACTTCCAGTAAATCTGATTTTCCAATGAACTCCTGCTTGGTATTCGGATGTTGTTCTTCATAAGCTATAAAAAGCCCAAATGACTTTTCATTTTTGAGCCAGGTACCAGAATTCATTGACTCCTTTCTGCAAAAGTTAAAAACAATCTAGACAACATAACCAAATAGTTGATGGATATTCTCCTTATGGAAGTATTCCAGCTACTAAAGAAAGTACAATAGAATTAGAATCCAACAATATGAAATAGTCCCACCAAGAAAATCAAACTTGAATCTGATCAAGCCTCTACATCGAACAACCAGTCTTCAGGGAATACAGAGGGGCAGAGGAATGGGCTGCACAGCACCACGAGGATGCAAACAGTAAGCAGAGACTGTGGGCATGCTACAGGACAAATGACCAGTTCACTCAACTAAATTGTAAGGGGAAAAGAGAGAGAGAGCCAGGATGAGGATCCAGATTTTAGAAGTCTTAGGGGAACATCAGCAAGTTGCAAAGTATGGTCTGTTATGTTATGTTGAAAAATTTTTCAAGATGACCAGAGAAATATGGACAGGAAATATGAAAGGCTATTTAATGTACTAAGCTTACTATGCTGTCTTAGATTATATTTACTGTTAGTATTGTATATCTTAATGTATAATGTTATTAGTTTAAATATTAAGAAATTATTGTTAAACTTATGTTAAAAGAAATATGTCAAGAGAGAAAAAGATAAAGTAAATGTGGTACATTGTTAACATACAGGGAATCTGGGTGAAGGATATATGGGAATTCCTTACAACTTGACTGTAAATCAAAAGTTATGTTAAAATAAAAAGCTAAAAGAATCAAGCAAACAACAACAACAAAAAAACCAAGTCAGCAACACAAGAGAGGATGAGCAGAAACCCTAGATTGGAAGGAACACACAGCAGTCAATGCTGTACATCGCTCAAACATGGAGTTTCCTCGTATTGCCACAAGCTGGAAAACATTCATTATTATCTGTTCTCAAACTGAGCACTCCTGAGGACTTCTGCAAACGGGGATTATAGATAATTTGATTTTTAATCATCACAAAAACAGGTCAGGGTCTTCATTACTGAAACACACTTTGAAATTGTTTTTTAATTAATATGACTACAATATAAACAGCATGAATAAATTCATTAAAAGTAAACAATTCGGGCTTCCCTGGTGGCGCAGTGGTTGAGAGTCCGCCTGCCGGTGCAGGGGATACGGGTTCGTGCCCCGGTCCGGGAGGATCCCACATGCCGCGGAGCGGCTGGGCCCGTGAGCCATGGCCGCTGAGCCTGCGCGTCCGGAGCC
>NC_041222.1:23496109-23505607 GCF_002837175.3 Physeter macrocephalus
GTCCGGAGCCTGTGCTCCGCAACGGGAGAGGCCACAACAGTGAGAGGCCCGCGTACCGCAAAAAAAAAAAAAAAAAAAGTAAACAATTCAATGAAATCATTATTTTCCCTAAACACATTCTCTGATGTTGTGGTCTTCTATGAGAAGACATACTTTTTTAGGTATCTCTCTTACCTCCTGTACCCTCCTCACACCCCATTCTCTCCAAAGAGAGGAAATTCTAAGTCATAGTCCAGGACACAGATCAGACCACATCTGCTAGTGGGTGAAGCCACCATGCATAAAAGGGTCAGCATATGAGTGCACTTTCTCTCCCCTTTCTCTTGTTTATATGATGCTGAAGTGATAAGCTGACCACGTCCTGGCCATGCACTCTCTTAGGAGGAAAAATGATTCTCAGGAAATTTTAAGAGGGGAAGAAGGAGGTTGTAGAAAATTACTCTACTATGATCACATCTTGTTTCATTCTCATGGTCTCTATTCCATCCTTTTTTTAAAAAAGCATCTTAACTTATTTTTTATTTTGTACCCAATAACTATATCATTCAAATTCTTGAAGTTCTAATTCTGCTAATTATTGTTCTGGTGACTCTTACTCCAGGTGAATTGTTTCCATGCATGTTTTGTACTTTTAGATTACAAGCTCACATTTAGTGGTGTCTCTAATTTCCAAGCTAACTAACTAAATAACAAGAACATTCCCATGATTTACTCATTTAACAAACACGAACTAATATGCCAGGTGGCCCTCTCATAGTCTCTACCCTCAAGAAGCTTTAGAATCACATCCACCAGTGCTGGTTGGAGACAATAGTCAACATCTTAGTCAGAATGATAATAGCTAACACTTACTGAACAATCACTGGGTACCAAGCGTTTGACACGCGTTAATTCATTTAATCTTCAACACCCCCTCAAAGGGAGGTACTACTATTATCCCCATTTTATAGATGAGAAACGCTGATGCTTGTACAGAGATTGGTAACTTTCCCATAGTCACTCTGCTAGTAAACTGTAGAACTGGAATTTAAAATCATGTCTTCCTGACTCCAGCACCCAAACTCTTATCCACTAGGATATATAAATTTCAAAGCACCCAGGCTCAGGCATGAAGCAAAAATAACAACACAAGACCAACAAGGAGAGAGACTTGACTGAGATCCTGAAGTTCCTTATTCACTTGAACATAAAATACAGGCTGAGAGTAGATAAGCTGCTGCAGAAACCCACCTCAGGGAGGACACATCCAAGGTCTGTTCTGAAGCAAGGTTTAATTCCAAGTTTCACAAAATAGATAAGCTGAGGCAGCTGGTCCCACACCGCCATTGGAATAGGCTCGGGCGCTGGAACAATCCTGGACTTTCAAGAGCCCAGCTGCAGGGAGTTGAGGGAGAAAATAAAGTCAGAGAATCTGTGGTAGTGAAACAGGAGGGAAGGGGGCAGGGCACAACTTTTAAAAGAATGACATAGCCTTTGAGGATACAGCAAAAACTGGTTACAACCAATTAGGTCCAAGATGGCAGAACATTAAAGTCCCAGCAGACCTTGAGCCTCATTATGTGCTCATTGTAATATATTAGTATATTTAACTGACACGCCCACAGGCACCATGACAATTCCGAGACCCACCACAAAAGGCCAAAAAGTGGGCGGTGGCCCAGATCCTGGAAATTCCCACCAGCTCCCCAAAATAGTTGGAATAATCCTCCCACTCATTAGCCTATGAAATTACCCAGCCCATAAAAACTAACCACCCCCATATTTCGGGACCTCTCGCCTTCTGAGACAGCCCACACTCTGTCTATGGAATGTATCTCCCAAGGCCTCTTGCCTTCTGAGATGACCCACACTCTGTGGAATATGTATCTCTCTCAGTAAATCAGCTTCTTACCTATCACTTTGCCTGTCGCTGAATTCCTTCTGTGCTGAGACAAAAAGAACCTGAACTTCAGCAAGTCCTGAAGCCAGGTGTGTGATCGCCAATTAAAAGGCAGTGGCTTCAAGTCCCAATCTGGGTTTTGGCTGGGTTTGAGTCCCATCTAAGTTGTGCGGTTTCAATAGGAGCAGGCAGGAAAGCTCAGAAGCCAGTATGGTTACACAAAGTTCGCTGATACACTGAAGCCCACCATCTAGTGCACAATTTTCATTAGGATGATGAAATCAGGATTTTCACAGCATGCCGTGGTATTTGAAAAATGCCACTATATAGGTCTGGAGGACACAGCTCTATAAAATTTATATTTTCTGGATTTTACATAGAAGACAAGTTCAGAAGGTCTTTTGAGCTGAAAGCATGATAAGCTAAGGGTAGTTTGGGGAATAAGCTCCTGAGTGGTACTTTTTAAGTTGTTAAGTAGATAGATGATCAGTGCCCACAAACATCAAGGATGCTTGTGACCACTTACTAGCAGATGCAACCTCTTCTAAAGAAAAGGTATTTTCAAAAACTCAAACTAAATGGGATATAGTAAAATTCTTTCATCTGAATTGAATGTTATTCAGCCTTGAAAAATCTCATTTTAACTGTTTATATTACTATCTGCCATCTACAAAATTTCTTCCTAGAACAATTAAGAGAAAAAATTGTATACTTTCTTTCCTAATAACCTGTGCTCTTGAGTATTATTGAAATAAGCATTATGTAATTATTAAACTATCAGATTACTGTCTGAGGCTGATTAATTGCAGGAGACCAGACAAGGTACTAATGAAGCCTGGCCAAGGGTCAGTCCTTAGGAAGGCTGTTCAGGGTCACTGGGTTTCATGACTTCCAGCTGGCCCCTCACCCCAGCTGGTGGCAAGGGGGACAAAGTACGATAGAGAGAGGAAATAGCGCTACTGATAGCAGAGGAGGGCCATTGCCTTACACATGAAGAAAAACGTATTAATAGGTCATGGCTGACATTTAACAGGTAATTCCCTCAAATGAGTTACCATTTCAGACAGTAATTTGATGTGATTCTCCTTTTAACAGAACTCTGAACAGATGCACGTTTCCCATTTACATTCAAGATCACAGTACATTCTCTTTCCACCAGAATGGCTCTTCTGAAGGATGAATCATAATAATGTATGCAGTAAAGGGGAGCATACTAGGGAACCACAAGGACCTCTGGCCTCAGCTGCTTGTCCTATCATCACTCTGCCCTCTCCACCCCTACGAGCCCCT
This sequence comes from Physeter macrocephalus, assembly GCF_002837175.3. Lineage (NCBI taxonomy): Eukaryota > Metazoa > Chordata > Mammalia > Artiodactyla > Physeteridae > Physeter > Physeter macrocephalus. Next base: position 23,499,279 of record NC_041222.1, read on the forward strand.
TTCACCTCCATGTTAGGGCTTCACCTGCTCTCCTTCCCATTTTAGAGCTACTATCACCTGGAGTGCTCTTCAGGGAACCTCTCCCCTTGTGCTGCGGTACAGGACTCTGTTTCCTGGGTCCCTCCCCTTCCCTTGGGTATGATCTCGCAAAGGAAGTCCAAGGAGCGTTCTTGAGGGTCTTGCTGTTTATCACTCTGGGAAAACAAGCAGGAGTTATCCACAGTAAAAAAAAATACACGTAAGGGGGGCTTCCCTGGTGGCGCAGTGGTTGCGCGTCCGCCTGCCGTTGCAGGGGAACTGGGTTCGCGCCCCGGTTTGGGAGGATCCCACGTGCCGCGGAGCGGCTGGGCCCGTGAGCCATGGCCGCTGGGCCTGCGCGTCCGGAGCCTGTGCCCCGCAACGGGAGAGGCCACAGCAGAGGGAGGCCCACATACCACAAAAAAAAAAATACACGTAAGGTACAAACTGATAAGACTCCTGAGGTCCCCTAGTGAGTGTCCTCTGGATGGCACCGTTCTGGGGACAGAGAAGACTTAACATATATTTCCAGAAAGAAGAAACACACTACCATTTAGTAGGTTACGGTATAATTTACAAAGTTAACACCTAAGCTGCCTTTAAACAAAAAGAGGACATAAGGGTATGGGGAGGGGACTCGTATATTTATATGAAATGATCTCCAAAATATATTAAGTGAAAGCTAAGTGTAGAACAGATATATTTTGTACACAAAAGGGAGAAATATCTAGTTAAATGTATTTACTTGTAAATGCCTAAAATACTCTAGAAACAGACAACACAGATTGCATCCCTGGAAGGGAACTGGGTGGCTGGGGGACTCCTCCTTACAGTCAAGAAGACTTCTTCTTATAGTCCCTTTTACATCTTTTGAGGTTCTATTCTCTCCTCTCTCAGTAAATAATTTACAAGTGAATGTTCTCACACTCAATAGACAGATAGCTGATAGATGGACAGATTGTAATGGTAAGAATCTGAAGAAATCATCCAAGTCTCTGGCAGGAGGAAGGTGACCCTTCTCCCACCTCTCACTCTCAACTCCTGTCTTCACCTGTCCATCCATTAAAGGACTGTTGTGAAGTTCAAGTACATTGTTGAAGTGTAAGAGAAATATACAATAAAATCTAAATAGCTCATTCCCTTCTCTTCCCCATTCCTTTACACAGAGCCTTCCTTTTCTTAAAAATAAATTTTGAAGAAGGCTCTTAAGGGATGGTTAAGACCCTACTGATTGTTAAATTGAGCTTTAAAACATTTTTTTTGTTGTTTGTTTTGCCATACGCGGGCCTCTCACTGTTGTGGCCTCTCCCGTTGCGGAGCACAGGCTCCGGACGCGCAGGCTCAGCGGCCATAGCTCACGGGCCCAGCCGCTCCGCGGCATGTGGGATTTTCGCGGACCGAGCCACGAACTCATGTCCCCTGCATCGGCAGGCGGACTCTCAACCACTGCGCCACCAGAGAAGCCCTGAATTTTAAAACATTTTGAAAAGACTTCATGAAACATACCCTTCCTTCCCATGGCTTTTTATCTTTATATGAGTAACACCAGCAATACTAAACCACCTACAGTTTAAACTTTCTCTAAGGATTAAGTTGAAGGCTTTACAAGTCTTCTTTCAGAATATAAATGACAACAGCCTCTTGCACACAATGTCCCCCTTCCATCAAGCATTGTTTTAAATAAAATAAACATCCTCAAGTTTAGTAAGAACAATTTGATTCAAAGGAAAATCAATTGGTCCTCAAATTCTGTGGCAGCTTTGAAAATATTCTTCCTGAGTAAACAAAAAGTGATCTGCACTGTGAGTCTAATGTGAAAAAATTAGAACGCAGCTCAGCCATAGAAAATGTAGCAAGAGCCAGTATCTTGCGTTTCTCCCAAGTTGGAATTGAGAAGGAATAGTAGAGCCAATAAAGGTACCACATTAAAATAATCATCTATCGTGGGGTAGCTCATATTAATGTTGACAACTATTTGCTCCCTACCCTGCAACATCTTTGTTGTTTGCCATGACTCCTGACAGAGGAGCACATCTTACTGCATATTGTCAGACTTGGCCTTGAACTTGACTAGTCAATGAATGTCAGCAGAAATGACAGTGTGCTCGCTCCAAGCAGGAGCTTCTTGAAGAAGCCTGCTCTTGCTTTTTCATCTCTAACTGACGAACAGCTTATCATAGATGGGATGCTCCATTAGCCTGGATTCCAAAATGAAGACTCATGGAAAAGAGCCATATGGGACAGAGCCCCTGCCACAGCTGCAACCGCAGGCAACCTACAGCAAAAAGGGGAGCTCTTAAGCCCATCCACAGAGGACATGCAATGAGACAAAGAAAAAATTTATTTGCCACTGAGATTTGGGGGTTGCTTCTTATCACAGGTTAGATGATTAATGCAATACACAAATCATAATGATCCCAAGAACAGGGAAACTAGGTTTCTGTGTTCTAGGAAAAAAAGAAAAAGAAGAAAATATTTATAGAACATATGCTCTAGGCCAAACTCCAACCGTTCTAGGAATTTTCATGAAATTACCCACGAACTTGATGTCTGAAACAACTCCTTTAGTCTCATCTAGAAAATGAGAGGCTAAGGTTCTATGGCCTCTAAGTAAGTTTCCAAAGCTGGCATTCTGTATGAGTTCCTTACTGGAGCCTTTCATAAAAATAAGATTCACTACATAGCTTATAGTCACCATATTTTCAAGGGAATAGATATCTGGGCTAGATTAATCCCTATGTTTTTTCATAATATGACTGATATTTTAAATGAACCAAGAATTATTAGTACCATTTTCAGAGAAGACTGTCTTTCAGTTCACTAGTGTTTAAATTTTTTTCTTTCAGAGAACAAGCCCATTTTTATTTCCTATTTTTACCTACTTAATATTATCTAACTACCAAAAACCTTGGAATTCTTCCATTTTTAAGGGCAATCTTAAACTAAAATTTAGCTTCCTCTTACACTGTCATGAATTTCATTTAAGACGCCTATAAATGTACCAATATTAATGTGAATCTATTAATAATTTGGCTTTTTTAAAAGTTTATATGTGATCATAGAGATATCATCAAAAGATTTCAAGTCCTCAGAGTCTAGCATTATTAAAGATCAATACTGTCACCATTAATGACACAAAGGCATTGTTCTGGGAAGGGAAATATATCTGGAGTTTGATAAATGGATTTTAAATAAAGAAGAATGGAAACTAATCTATCCAGGTTGAAAGAAAGCTTTTAAAGGCAGGCAAAGTCAAATGTAATATTCTGAAGCAAAATTCTACTATGTCCCCTCTGATTTGAAAAGAAAAATATCTGTAGAAAGATAACACATACATCTTCTGGTGATGTTAATCTTTTTAACCATTTTATTTGACATCTTAACTATATACCTAATGGATAGAACATTAAATCTTTAAATTGCCAATCTTTATAATTCTGGGCAAAGAATGATAAGATGTTAGACCACAATTAGATATGTGGTATTAGAAAAAATATAGAGAGGTTATTTTTTAACAAAGTATATCATTAAAATTCAATGTTTGAACACTCACTTAACATGTGCACTGTTTTATCTGTATATGAAATAAAGGCACAGAGTGGAAAATAAAGGAGATAAGTTTAGTGAGGGAATTATCTGTGATGTTTTGGTTTATATATCTTTTATTATTGTTACAATAACATTTTTAAACAATTTTAAATTAATGCAGCTACTAGTATCTTATTACATACACTAATTTTAATGTCCTATGGAGAATTTCAGCAAAGAATGGGAGAGCAGAAAATAAATCAAAATGAAAGTCTAGGACTGAAAAACAAAACAATGTAAATTGATAAAAGATGGACTGAATAAGAGATTACATGCAACTGAAGAGACAATTAGCAAGGTAAAACATCGGAAGAAAAGATACAAGCTGGGAGATTGGTTCAAGATGGCGGAAATTGGTTCAAGATGGCGGAGTAGAAGGACGTGCGCTCATTCCCTCTTGCGAGAGCACCAGAATCACAACTAACTGCTGAACAATCATCGACAGGAAGACACTGGAACTCACCAAAAAAGATACCCCACATCCAAAGACAAAGGAGAAGCCACAATGAGACAGTAGGAGGGGCGCAATCACAATAAAATCAAATCCCATAACTACTGGGTGGGTGACTCACAAAATATAGAACACTTATACCACAGAAGCCCACCCACTGGAGTGAAGGTTCTGAGCCCCACATCAGGCTTCCCAACCTGGAGGTCCAGCAATGGGAGGAGGAATTCCTAGAGAATCAGACTTTGAAGCCTAGCGGGATTTGACTGCAGTACTTCGACAGGACTGGGGGAAACGGAGACTCCACTCTTGGAGGGCACACACAAAGTACTGTGTGCACTGCGACCCAGGGGAAAGAGCAGTGACCCCACAGGAGACTGAACCAGACCTACCTGCTAGTGTTGGAGGGTCTCCTGCAGAGGCAGAGGGTGGCTGTGTCTCACCATGAGGACGAAGACAATGGCAGCAGAAGTTCTGCGAAGTATTCCTTGGTGTGAGCCCTCCCAGACTCCACCATTAGCCCCACCAAAGAGCCTGTAGCCTCCAGTGTTGGGTCGCCTCAGGCCAAACAACCAACAGGGAGGGCACCCAGCCCCACGCATCAGCAGTCAAGCAGGTTAAAGTTTTACTGAGCTCTGCCCACCACAGCAACACGCAGCTCTACCCACCACCAGTCCCTCCCATCAGGAAACGTGCATAAGCCTCTTAGATAGCCTCATCCACCAGAGGGCAGAGAGCAAAAGCAAGAAGAACTACAGTCCTGCAGCCTGTGGAACAAAAACCACATTCACAGAAACACAGACAAGATGAAAAGGCAGAGGACTTAGTACAAGATGAAGAAACAAAATAAAACCCCAGAAAGACAACTAAATGAAGTGGAGATAGGCAACCTTCCAGAAAAAGAATTCAGAATAATGATAGTGAAGATGATCCAGGACCTCAGAAAAAGAACGGAAGCAAAGATCGAGAAGATGCAAGACATGTTTAACAAACACCTAGAAGAATTAAAGAACAAACACCTAGAAGAATTAAAGAATAAACAAACAGAGATGAACAATACAATAACTAAAATGAAAAATACACTAGAAGGAATCAATAGCAGAATAACTGAGGCAGAAAAACGGATAAGTGACCTGGAAGACAGAATGGTGGAATTCACTGCTGCGGAACAGAATAAAGAAAAAAGAATGAAAAGCAATGAAGACAGCCTAAGAGACCTCTGGGAAAACATTAATCACAACAACATTCGCATTATAGGGGTCCCAGAAGGAGACGAGAGAGAGAAAGGAACCGAGGAAATATTTGAAGAGATTATAGTCGAAAACTTCCCTAACACGGAAAAGGAAATAATGACCCAAGTCCAGGAAGTGCAGAGAGTCCCAGGCAGCATAAACCCATGGAGAAACATGCCGAGACAAACAGTAATCAAATTGACAAAAATTAAAGACAAAGAAAAATTATTGAAAGCAACAAGGGAAAAATGACAAATAACATATAAGGGAACTCCCATAAGGTTTACAGCTGATTTCTCAGCAGAAACTCTACAGTCCAGAAGGGAGTGACATGATATATTTAAAGTGATGAAAGGGAAGAACCTACAACCAAGATTACTCTACCCGGCAAGGATCTCATTCAGATTCAACAGAGAAATCAAAAGCTTTACAGACAAGCAAAAGCTAACAGAATTCAGCACCACCAAACCAGCTCTACAACAAATGCTAAAGGAACTTCTCTAAATGGGAAACACAGAGAAGAAAAGGACCTACAAAAACAAACACATAAAAATTAAGAAAATGGTCATAGGAACATACATATCGATAATTACCTTAAACGTGAATGGATTAAATGCTCCAACCAAAAGACACAGGCTTGCTGAATGGATACAAAAACAACACCCATATGTATGCTGTCTATAAGAGACCCAATTCAGACCTAAGGACACATACAGACTGAAAGTGAGGGGACAGAAAAAGATATTCCATGCAAATGGAAATCAAAAGAAAGCTGGAGTAGCTATACTCATATCACATAAAATAGATTTTAGAATAAATAATATTACAACAGACAAGGAAGGACACTACATAATGATCAAGAGATCAATCCAAGAAGAAGATATAACAATTATAAACGTATATGCACCTAACATAGGAGCACCACAATATATAAGGCAACTGCTAACAGCTATAAAAGAGGAAATTGACAGTAACACAATAATAGTGGGGGAACTTAACACCTCACTTACACCAATGGACAGATCATCCAAACAGAAAATTAA
>NC_041222.1:23505617-23506258 GCF_002837175.3 Physeter macrocephalus
ACAATTATAAATATATATGCACCCAACATAGGACCACCTCAATACATAAGGCAACTGTTAACAGCTATAAAAGAGGAAATCGACACTATCACAATAATAGTGGGGGACTTTAACACCTCACTTACACCAATGGACAGATCACCCAAACAGAAAATTAATAAGGAAACACAAGCTTTAAATGACACAATACACCAGATAGATTTAATTGATATTTATAGGCCATTCCATCAGAAAATAGCAGATTACACTTTCTTCTCAAGTGCGCATGGAACATTCTCCAGGATAGATCACATCTTGGGTCACAAATCAAGCCTCAGTAAATTTAAGAAAATTGAAATCATATCATGCATCTCTTCTGACCACTATGCTATGAGATTAGAAATCAATTACAGGGAAAAATCTGTAAAAAAAACCACAAACACATGGAGGCTAAACAGTACGTTACTTAATAACCAAGAGATCACTGAAGAAATCAAAGAGGAAATCAAAAATTACCTAGAGACAAATGGCAATGAAAACACGATGATCCAAAACCTATGGAATGCAGCAAAAGCAGTTGTAAAAGGGAAGTTTATAGCAATACAAGCCTACCTCAAGAAACAAGAAAAATCTCAAATAAACAATCTAACCTTACATCTAAA
>NC_041222.1:23506540-23507117 GCF_002837175.3 Physeter macrocephalus
GGAGAGGACTCAAATCAATAAAATTAGAAATGAAAAAGGAGAAGTTACAACGGACACTGCAGAAATACAAAGCATCCTAAGAGACTACTACAAGCAGCTCAATGCGAATAAAATGGACAAGCTGGAAGAAATGGATAAATTCTTAGAAAGGTATAACCTTCAAAGAACCAGGAAGAAATAGAAAATATGAACAGACCAATCACAAGCACTGAAATTGAAACTGTGATTAAAAATCTTCCAACAAACAAAAGCCCAGGACCAGATGGCTTCACAGGTGAATTCTATCAAACATTTAGAGAAGAGCTAACACCTATCCTTCTCAAACTCTTCCAAAAGATAGCAGAGGGAGGAACACTCCCAAACTCATTCTATGAGGCCACCATCACCCTGATACCAAAACCAGACAAAGACGTCACAAAGAAAGAAAACTACAGGCCAATATCACTGATGAACATAGATGCAAAAATCCTCAACAAAATACTAGCAAACAGAATCCAACAGCACATTAAAAGGATCATACACCATGATCAAGTGAGGTTTATCCCAGGGATGCAAAGATTCTTCAATATATGCAAAT
>NC_041222.1:23508792-23561907 GCF_002837175.3 Physeter macrocephalus
TATCACCTCACACCAGTCAGAATGGCCATCATCAAAAAGTCTACAAACAATAAATGCTGGAGAGGGTGTGGAGAAAAGGGAATCCTCTTGCACTGTAGGTGGCAATGTCAATTGGTACAACCACTATGGAGAACAGTATGGAGGTTCCATAAAAAACTAAAAATAGAACTACCATACGGCCCAGAAATCCCATTCCTGGACATATATCTGGAGAAAATCATAATTTGAAAAGATACACGCACTCCCAATGTTCATTGCAGCACTATTTAAAATAGCCAAGGCATGGAAGCAACCTAAATGTCCATCAACATATGAATGGGAAAAGAAGATGTGGTACATATATACAATGGAATATTACTCAGCCGTAAAAAGGAGTGAAATAATGCCATTTGCAGCAACATGGACGTAGAGATTATCATACTAAGTGAAGTAAGTCAGACAAAGACAAATGTCATATGATATCACTTATATGTGGAATCTAAAAAAAAATGGTACAAATGAAATTATTTACACAATAGAAGCAGACTCAGACTTCGAAAACAAACTCAAGGTTACCAAAGGGGAAAGGTGGGGGGAGGGAAAAATGAGGAGTTTGGGATTAACATATACGCACTACTATATATATACAATAGATAATCAACAAGGACCTACTGTATAGTACAGGGAACTCTACTCAATATTCTGTAGTAATCTATATGGGAAAAGAGTCTGAAAAAGAATGGATATATGTATACATATATCTGAATCACTTTGTTGTACACCTGAAACTAACACAATATTGTAAATCAACTATACTCCAATATAAAATAAAGATTAAACTAAAAAAAGAAGTTACAACTGACACCACAGATATACAAAGGATCATAAGAGATTACCACAAAAAATTATTAAAACAAAAACTCCAAACAAACAGAAGTCCCTGCAGGACCAGATGGCTTCACAGGTGAATTCTACCAAACATTTACAGAAGAGTGAACACCTAGCCTTCTCAAGCTATTCCAGAAATTTGCAGAGAAAGGAATGCTTCTGAACTCATTCTACAAGGCCAGCATCACTCTGATACTAAAACCAGACAACAATATCACAAAAAAAGAAAATTATAGGCCAATATCACTGATGAACGTAGACGCAAAAATCCTCAATAAAATATTAGCAAACTGAATTCAAACAATACATTAAAAGGATCATACACCACGATAAAGTGGGATTTATCCCAGGGATGCAAGGATTCTTCAATATACACAAATCAATCAATGTGATACACCATATTAACAAATTGAAGAATAAAAACCATATGATCATATCAATACATGCAAAAAAAGCTTTTGACAAAATTGAACACCCATTTATGATTAAAAACTCTCCAGAAAGTGGGCATAGAGGGAACCTACCTCAACATAATAAAAAGATGAGACAAATAGATGGAGAGATATACCATGTTCTTAGATTGGAAGAATCAACATTGTGAAAATGACTATACTACCCAAAGCAATCTACAGATTCAATGCAATCCCTATCAAACTACCAAGGACATTTTTTACAGAACTAGAACAAAAATTCTTAAAATTTGTATGGAGACACAAAAGGCCCCTAATAGCCAAAGCAGTTTTGAGGCAAAAAAACAGAGCTGGAGGAATCACACTCCCTGACTTCAGACTATACTATAAAACTACAGTAATCAAGACAACATGGTACTGGCACAAAAACAGAAATATAAATCAATGGAACAGGATAGGAAGCCCAAAGATAAACCCACGCACCTATGGTCAACTAATCTATGACAAAGGAGGCAAGGATATACAATGGAGAAAAGACAGTCTCTTCAATAAGTGGTGCTGGGAAAACTGGACAGCTACATGTAAAAGAATGAAATTAGAACACTCCCTAACACCATACACAAAAATAAACTCAAAATGGATTAAAGACCTAAATGTAAGGCCACACACTATCAAACTCTTAGAGGAAAAAATAGGCAGAACACTCTATGACATACAACACAGCAAGATCCTTTTTGACCCACCTCATAGAGAAATGGAAATAAAAAGAAAAATAAACAAATGGGACTTAATGAAACTTAAAAGCTTTTGCACAGCAAAGGATACCATAAACAAGACCAAAAGACAACCCTCAGAATGGGAGAAAATAGTTGCAAAGGAAGCACCTGACAAGGGATTAATCTCCAAAATTTACAAGCAGCTCATGCAGCTCAATAACAAAAAAACAAACAACCCAATCCAAAAATGGGCAGAACTAAATGGACATTTCTAGGTATCACCTCACACCAGTTAGAATGGGCATCATCAGAAAATCTACAAACAACAAATGCTGGAGAGGGTGTGGAGAAAAGGGAACCCTTTTGCACTGTTGGTGGGAATGTAAATTGATACAGCCACTATGGAGAACAGTATGGAGGTTCCTTAAAAAACTAAAGATAGAATTACCATATGACCCAGCAATCCCACTACTGGGCATATACTCAGAGCAAACCATAATTCAAAAAGAACATGCACCCCAATGCTCATTGCAGCACTATTTACAATAGCCAGGTCATAGAAGCAACCTAAATGCCCATTGACAGACGAATGGATAAAGAAGATGTGGTACATACATACAATGGAATATTACTCAGCCATAAAAAGGAACAAAATTGGGTCATTTGTAGAGACGTGGATGGATTTAGAGACTGTCATACAGAGTGAAGTAAGTCAGAAAGAGAAAAACAAATATCGTATATCAACGCATATATGTGGAACCTAGAAAAATGGTACAGATGAAACGGTTTGCAGGGCAGAAACAGACACAGATGTAGAGAACAAACGTATGGACACCAAGAGGGGAAAGCGGTGTGGGTGGTGGTGGTAGTGTGATGTATTGGGAGATTGGGATTGACATGTATACACTGATGTGTATATAATGGATGACTAATAAGAATCTGCTGTATAAAAAAATAAATAAAAATAAAATTCAAAAAAAATTTTTTTAAAAACATATAAGCTGGAACACGGAAAATCAAGAGGAAAAAATACAGAAATGAACATAAAGGACACAGGGGACATGGTGAAAACTCCAAGACTAAGAGAGGAGATTAAAGCAGAAGCAATTTTTGAGTAAATAGTACTGTCAAAAATTTTCCCAAAAATGACCAAAACACCAAGAAGTACGACGAACTCCAAGAAGAATAAATATAAATAAAACCAGCCCTAAGCACATTATGGTCAAACTACTGAAAAACAAAGAGAAGACCTTAAAGTCACCCAGAGATAAAGAGATATATTACCTTTGAAAGAACAACACAAACCATCAGCTGATTTCTCAACAGGAAAAGAAAAAAAAAGCAAGGAGATAACGAATGATACCTTCAAAATGCTAAAAGAAAATAACTCCCAACACAGAATTCTATATCCACCAAAAATATCCTTCATAGTTTAAGGCAAAATACAGTTAATACAAAAACTGAGAAGATTTATGATTAGCACAAATACAATTTGTGCTAATACAATTTGGAAATACAATTCAAGAGAAAGGAAAATAATCCCCAAAAGAACCACCAAGATACAGAATAGAATGTAGAACAATAAAAAGGGTAAATATGTCAGTTATTCTAAGTAAAATCGACTACAAAATAATAGTAACAATGTCATATGGAGTTTAAAATATATCACTAATATCTTTGATAGTCATAGCACATAAGGCAGGAAGGGGCTGGTCTACCATTTTTACATTATTCAGAACTACTAAAAGTAGTAAGACATATAATACTTAGATAATTATTTGATTAATCAAAAGGAAGGCAAAAAAAGAAAAAAACTGTAATACTATATTTAATATGATTTTCTAAGTTACTAGCAATCAGACAAATCAGATTAAACAATACCATTTTTCACATATCAGAATGCAGACATTCGAATGTTTGATAATATCATGTCTTGGTGAGTTTGTTGGGGAATTGAAACTCCTACACACTGCTGTGGGGGCAAATTGGCACAGGAAAATTAAACGGCAATGTGGAGCTGCTATCAAAATACAAAGGATAGGGAATTCCCTGGGGCTCCAGTAATTAGGACTCGGAGCTTTCACACTGCCGTGGACTCTGGTTCAATCCTTGGTCGGGGAACTAAGATCCCTCAAGTTGCACAGCATGGCCAAAAAATTTAAAAAAATACAAAGTACAAATGCCACATGATCCAGTAATTCTTTGAAGCATCTTCCTTAGAAAAGTATTAACGCACTTTCACAAGATGTGAAACAGGATTTTTATTGAAGAAATAAAACAAAAACAAAAAAAAAGTTTTAAGAAGGTAACTGCTAGGGCTTCCCTGGTGGCGCAGTGGTTGAGAGTCCGCCTGCCGATGCGGGGGACGCGGTTCGTGCCGTGAGCCTGCGCGTCCGGAGCCTGTGCTCCGCAGCGGGAGAGGCCACAGCGGTGAGAGGTCCGCGAACCGCAAGACAAACAAACAAACAAACAAACAAACAAAAAAAAGTAACTGCTAAACTGACATATTTGTACTTTGGAATATTACGTAGTATTTTATAAGTATTTTAGATATAAATCTATTGTTGAATAAAAGAAGCATGTGAAAAAAATTAGGTATACTGAATAATAGTTTATATAATTAAATACAAAGAAAAGAAGTCAAGAAAGGAGAAAAAAGAACAGAAACTAGTAGGACAAATAAATATTAAGGTAAGTTTAAACCCAAATATATCAATAATACATTGAACGTGAATAGATCAAATACATAGGTAAAAGAAAAGGTTGTCAGACTGTCAGATTAAAAATGAGCAACTTAATCCCAAAGAAAATAAGGTTGAGAATAAAAGGATAGAAAAATTATAAATGCCATGCAAACACTGACCAGTTGAAAGCTGGTATGCCTTGACTACTATAAGACAAAGCAGACTTTAAGGCAGGAAGCATTACTAGACAGACATAAAGAGGGACATTTTATGATGATAAAAGAGTAGATCTAAAGGGAAAATACAAGAGGTCTAAATATGTATGAATCTCAGAACATTACCTTAAGATATATATAAAACAAAAAACTGGCAGAAATAAAAGAAGAAATAGAAAAATTCACATCATGCTTAGAGACTTTAACACATCCTTCTCAGTAACTGATAGAAAAGGCAAATATACCATCAGTAAGGATATAGATTTGAACAAGATGAACAAATGACCCTAATGGACAAATATAGAACAGTGTCAAATATACATTCTGTTCAAATGCCACACAGAACATTTACCAAACTGTCCAAAATCTGAGTCAAAAACCAAACAAATTTCAAAAGATTTAATAATAATAAACATAATAATATAGTTTATGTCTTAGCAAACCACAGTGGAATTAAGTGATAATTAATATCAAAAAGATAACTGAAAAATCCCCATATGTTTAGAAATTAACCAGTACTCTTCTAAATAGTTCATGGGTTAAAGAAGATAATGAATATGAGAATATTTGAAGTGAATGACAATAATTTTTTTTAAACTACATATGCATTTTTGCAGATGAAGAACTAGAGCCACACTTAGAAGAACATTTATGGTCTTAAATGTGCATATTTTAAACAAGGAAGACTAAAAATCAATTATCTCAACATTCACCTTAAGAAGACAGAAAGAGAAAAGGATATCAAATTAAATCCAAAGAAAACTGAAGAGAAGAAAAAGTAAAGATCAGAAATTAATTAAATAAAAAACATACATATGAGAGAATCAACGAAGCAAAAAGTTGGTTCCTTGAAAGCCCTAATAAAATTAACAAACCCCTGCCAAGACCAAGAAAAATGGCAAAAAGGAAGAGTTACAAAGGACATCAACTACAGTGTCTACAGACATTAAAATATAAGTGGATATTACTAACTTTATGCTGATAAACTTGTAGTGATAAATAGTCCTTAGAAAAGCATAACTTAGCAAAAGCATCAGAAATCTGCATAAGCCTATATCCATTAGAGAAATTGAATATAGCCTGATTTTTTTCATAGAGCAATATATTATATAAACATTTCCTTATGTCACTTGTTCAGTTATACAGGATATTAATTATAGCAGTTAGTTAAGATTGGGGTTTCATTTAAGCTTTATTAATTCTTAACCATGAGACCTTTAATAAATTATTACAACTTTTTTATGCCACAATTTTTTTAAAATAGTGACCCCAGCGATGGGATATTTCATTTACTTAGTACAATCTGTGGATCTAAGAAATGTTGATAAGGATAGCAATGAGTATGTTTAATGACTGCATAGTAGCCTATTGTCCCCTCTTATAAACACTATAAGAAAATCCTGTTTATATTTATACATATCCCTAATTTCTTCAGGATAAAATCCTGGAAGTGAAATTGATGGACCAAAAGAGATTCATGATGCATAGGCATTGTCCAGAAAACCTAAATCAGCTTTACACTTCCAAAAACAGTATAAAGGTGCTCATTTCCCTACACTCTTGTCCACTTCGATATTTTCCTTTTATAGTTTTGCTAATTTGGCAGGACAAAGTGGCAGATCAGTATTATATGTATTTTTCATTTTATTTACTATTAAACATGTAATCTGGCTTTCATAAACTGCCTTTTCCTATCTTTCACCAGAGCAGAAGAGAGGGAGGAAAACTGGCAAATCACAAAGTCCTGGTGGTCAAGGGCCCCAAGGCAAATACACATTGGTTTGCAAACTGGCCGCAGCATGCGGAGGGCAAGCAGAGACTGAAGAGGCACAGCATTCCAGAGTGGTAGGGGCAGGTTTATACAGAAAGGGAACTTACTCATGAGAGTTCTCTTGGGCGGCTGCATGAGTAGTAGACCTCTGTACTGCCCGCCAGAAAGTTTATATGGAATTCTTGGGGTTTGATCACGTATACCATCCAGATGGTCTCAGCAACACATTGCTCTCCCAAGCCTACAGCCTTGAAAACGCTCCCACATGGGAACGGAGGGCGGAACATAATTCCAAGGACAGGGGAGGGATGAGGAGCCTCTGACTGCCCAGGTACAGCTCACAAGTCAACCAGCGGTCACGTCCTCTATATTACCTTCTCCAAATAATAGGACCTGAAAATTTTTTAGCTAGTTTTCCCTTTCTGGGGACCCAAAAATTGTTTGCACATGGGCCTTCTTCTTGACAGCCCTTCGTTCCTCCATTTTCCTTCTGGGATATTGTATTTTTTCATATTGATTTATAAGAGCTCTTTAGAGAGTTTGTGGTTTACCTTTTAATTCTGCTTAGGTTTTTGTTTTTGTTTCTTTTGTTCGTTTGTTTGTTTTGGTACACGGGCCTCTCACTGTTGTGGCCTCTCCCATTGCGAAGCACAGGCTCTGCGGCCATGGCTCACAGGCCCAGCCGCTCCGCGGCATGTGGGATCTTCCCGGACCGGGGCACGAACCCATGTCCCCTGCATCGGCAGGCGGACTCTCAACCACTGCGCCACCAGGGAAGCCCCTCTGCTTAGGTTTTATTTACTTTCATTCTCATTTAACAGTGAAAGTATTAAGGCTATGGATTTGTCTCTGACTGCAATTTCAGTCATATCCTACAGTTCTTACAGGGAGTTTTCTCATCATCATTATCTTCTCAATTTTTGCATCTGCAATTTGTTTTTCATAGTATCTGGATTTAGTACATAAATATAAGAAAAACAAAATCAGGACAGCACAATTACCATTCACATTTGTTAGGTTTTGATTCTTTAATAATAATAGAATATTAAACAAAGCACATAAAAACCATACTATGAGGATATTCTCAATTAGAGTGGTTGGACTTCTTCCCAATTCAAAGGTTAAAAAAAAAATACAGGAGCAGGGAGAGAATATAAATTCTAAAAGCAAAAATTATACATATTCACTGGCAGAAGTTGTATGTAGTTGAAATGATATCGCACCCATTATCAAATAATGTTTTAACATACCAGATGTAATCTATAATGCTTAGGTCTCAGGAAATGAGACAATTCAATGCTAGGCTGTGGACAGACACCAGCTGTAGTTGAGTCTTTAGCAATCTCAAGTGAAAAATGTCACCACAGCAAACTTCCCTGGGGTCGGCTTTACTGAAACCAGAAATCACTTCCATGATTAACAGTGTATGTAGCATTGTTTATATTGTAGCACTGACAGTTTAAAAACTGTTGACATTTCCAAAAGAGCCATCTGATGAGAGACTTTGAAATTATTTCAATTGAGGACAGCCACAGCTTTTTGTTAAATTAAGCTTCTGTTAGATGCCTAGAGAGATAGGACATGAGGAAGCCCAGAACAAGGCCCTATCCAATAAGATACAGCATAATGGGCTATGAGAGCTTGGAAAAGCAAAGTAACAAAAGATGGGTAAAATATACAACTGTAAAAGGGAAACTGACTCTAGCCTCTATATTGGCACATGTGCCCCTGTTCCTGTCAAAGCATAACTATAAGAATCTGGGGCACAGGCTATTCTCTCTTTTTTTTTTTTAAATAAATTTATTTATTTATTTATTTTGGCTGCATTGGGTGTTCGTTGCTACACACGGGCTTTCTCTAGTTGTGGCGAGCAGGGGCTACTCTTTGTTGCGGTGCACAGGCTTCTCACTGCAGTGAGACCCTGTGTCCCCCACATTGGCAGGCGGATTCTTAACCACCACACCACCAGGGAAGTCCCCAGAGATGTCCCTTATTCAGGCTCGTTTCTCTAGCTTAAAAGAAATTAAAGTTCCTAAAGTTTCTTTGACTAATTTATGTATATCATCCATTCTTATATCTTCTATAAGGTTGCCTCAAACACTGAATTAGTGAATACTGCATAATTGCTCCTAAGGGAAATACAGGGTTAGGTTCCTGAGAGCCTTTGGTCACAACATTTTTGTTAACTGGTCAATATATAACCAGTTGTTTTATGTGTGTTTCTATTTAAAGCCACTTTATTTAATGTCATTATTGATTTATTAATATTGAACTCATAGCTAGCAGCGCTATAACTCATGCCTGAACAAAGCTTATCTAACACACGTATTTTCTCTGTCAGCCACATCAGAGCCTTCTTGCACTTAGGAAACTAGACGGCACTTCAGCACTATGCTTGGGGCTCGTGTAGAATCACCAACTAAAAGCATAAAAATGTGAGAAACGTGGCACTAAATAAACCATGAAAAGGACATTTGTTTAAGTAGGAGAGCCGAAACAAGAAGGTAGAATGTTGCCTTGTTCAACTTCAGCTGAGAAAGAGGGCACTGGGCAACTCAAAATTTTCCCTGCTTTTCAAATGTCAATGAATGAGACTGCAAGGGTGCCATGAGGATTGATTTTGGGGTTACAAATAAATTTTGGCAAATAGAATTGCAAATATGAAATCCAAGAATAATGAAGATCAACTGTATATATAATAACAAAATGTATACTATATAAATGCTTTTTACATATATTTATATTTCCTATGTAAATAAGAAATATATAAAATACATAATAACACAATTGTTACTATCTTATATATAGTGTCACACTACTTGGCAATATATTGTATGCATGTCAGTAAGCATATTTACAAATAGATTCCAAATCGTGTTTCCCAGACCAGCGTTAAATGTGTCTTGGGTTATAAGGATTCTATGAGAGATCAGTTTGCCAAATGCTGATATCAAGAAATCCTCTAAGTGTGTGGCATTTGAAAAAAGCCCAGGACTTCCCTGGTGGCACAGTGGTTAAGAATCCACATGCCAATGCAGGGGACACGGGTTTGATCCCTGGTCCGCGAAGATCCCACATGCCGCGAAGCAACCGAGCCTGTGCACCGCAACTACTGAAGCCCACGTGCCTAGAGCCCTGCTCCACAACAAGAGAAGCCACTGCAGTGAAAGCCTGTGCACCACAATGAAGACCCAATGCAGCCAAAAATTAATTAATTAATTACTTATTTTAGAAAAGAGAGAGACATCTCTGGTAGCCATTTATTTATTCAATCAATGAATGTATATTGAGTTCTTCTATGTGCTGGGCATAAAGTGGTACACAAAGATATTTTCCTGACTTTCTGGAAGTTTGTGTTCTAGAAAGGAAGGGCCACCACTCATATATGTTGCATAATGCACAACCTGACTGCAGAATACAGATGTAACCAAATAATCACATTAATAAATTAATGGCCACACACTTGGATCAGTAAGAACATGGTTCTCTTACAGAAAAGACACCCAACTTAGATGGAAGGTGATGGAGAGAATATTCCAGTCAGAAAACATGGCCTGGGCAAATGTCTGTAGCAGGAGGGATCGTGACATTCTGTAGAAACTGAGAGAACATTATGCTTGAAGCAAAAGAAAGAAAAGAAAAATGTTCCAAAATAAAGCTAAAGAGACAGGCAGGGGCTGCACCATCCAAGGCCTTAGAAGCCAAGCTAAAAAATATGTTCATTTTATTCTGAGTGCGATGGGAAAACTAACGAGAGGTGATTATTTACCTTATAAAGATCATTTTGGCTGCAGTGCAAAGATGGCAGAAGTGGGTGGTCTAAATCAATGTGGGTGGGACTTCCCTGGTGGTCCAGCAGTTAAGACTCCATGCTCCCAATGCAGATGGTCCAGGTTCGATCCCCGGTCAGGGAACTAGATCCTAAATGCCGCAACAAAGATTCCGTGTGCTGCAACTAAGACCTGGCACAGCCAAATAAATAAATATTTTTTTAAAAAAGAAAGAAAATAATTCTATACACATTACTCTACACCTTCCCTTTTTCTCTTAACACAAAGCATGGACATATCAGCCAGTGATAAAGGTCAAATTTCTTTGTTCTAATATTTTTGTGCATATATATATGTATAATTTTATATAGCTGGAATAGTATGCATGTTATTTTTTTCACTTCTGGGTCTTCCATTTTACCACAAGCAAATTAAAACTTCAATGCCTCAGTTTTCTCACCTGTAAAATGAAGTTAATTTTGTGAGCATTTACTGAGTTACTGCATATATTTATAACTATACCAGATATACTAAATACTATTAATTGTTATTATTGTAAGGAAAAATTGGCAGACTCTCTAGGCATGCAGGCTTCAGTAGTTGTGGCACACGGGCTCAATAGTTGTGGCCCATGGGTTTAGTTGCTCTGCAGCATGTGGGATCCTCCCAGACCGGGGATCGAACCGTGTCCCCTGCATTGGCAGGCGGATTCTTAACCACTGAGCCACCAGGGAAGTCCCCAATAGACCTTTTTTGAATCTCTTTGTAGATTCACTCCAGCATTCCTTATTTGCCTATATAATATGTGGTTCTTTGAATTTCCCTTTGAACCAATTGTAATATCTTACTGGTTCTCTTATTAACTAATGAGCTAAATAAAATCTTGATACACATTTCATTTTATATTTGTATGAGAATCATGATTCCACTTTTTTTTGAAGTATCTTCAACACTATAATTAGTAGTCTTTATTTTTTTAAAAAAATCCCATTGTCAAAATGGGTTTTTATGTCAAATGTTTATGCCCACTTTTTCTAAACAACACAAGGATATTCTCACACATGTAAAGGTATAACACATATAAAAAATATGGAACACACATACTTTCATTATTAAAAGTGCTTGAAGAAATCAGCATACTGAAGCATAAATCAACATTAAGAACTCTAGAAGAGGGACTTCCCCGGTGGCGCAGTGGTTGAGAATCTGCCTGCTAATGTAGGGGACACGGGTTCGATCTCTGGTCCAGGAAGATCCCACATGCCACAGAGCAACTAAGCCCGTGAGCCACAACTACTGAGCCCACGTGCCACAACTACTGAAGCCTGCGTACCTAGAGCCCGAGCTCCGCAACAAGAGAAGCCCCCACACACGCAACTAGAGAAAGCCCACGTGCAGCAACGAAGACCCAACACAGCCAAAATAAATAATAAAAAAATTTTTTAAAAGAACTCTAGAAGAGCAAAGAAGTTTAACACTGAAATTCCTTAAATTTAAATCATAAATAAATACAGCTCTGGTTTTGTAGCAAATGTATTTTACTGTTTAAAACTTGCAAAATGAATTAATGTGATTCTGACTCAGCATTGTCTGAGCACTTACAAATTCATAAATAAGCCACAACAACCATGCCAAGAATATTTCTTGAATGAAAGGTAAATAGCTCCAAGACCTTTGGTTGGTACCATGAAAAATGAAGTACAGGTAATTAGCATAACAGTGACTTACTAATCCTGCTGTTGGAAAGCATGGTAAGCACTACATCATGTACGCCCATATTTCCACTTAAAAAAGAAAAGATGTAGCACACTTAAATGTGCAACTCTTGAAATGAATTAATAAATATATTTCCGACTTATATGGGTACCACTATAAGTAACCTCAAGGCATCCATATCATTTCCACCCAGAATGTTTGCTTCTTGTAAAGAAAGACAAGTCTTTCCCCCACAAGGTCAAATCACTACTTTTTATGGAATGTCAGCTAAATGTTAACCAGATATCAAGGCTTCTAAAAAGTTTACATGCCTCTAGACCAAATGTCCCCTAGTTTTGCCTTAAAGGACAAGACAGTAAATATTTTTGACTTTGCAGACCACAGGGTCTCTGTCACAGTATTCATAGTTGTACAAAATACTGACAGTATATCAACAAATGGGTATGGCTGGGTTCCAATTAAATTTATTTACCAAAACAGGCAGAGAGCCAGACTTGGCCCTAGGGACACAGTTTGTTGACCCCCTTGCTCTAGATGTTTCCTCTAAAACTCACAGTTAGTGCAAAACAAAGACTGAGGAGAAGGGCATAAATATTCCTGTCGCCTCCGCACCCACTGCCAGGTCCCTATTTTCCCAGGTGAATCAGAGCTCAGGGTCCTTGTGTCTCCCTAGAACTATTTTCTAAATAGCACAGGAGCCCCTCAGGCAAGCAGCGGAGAATCTCTCCTTTGTCTTGCTTATTAGTATCCCAGATTGTTCTTCTGAGTCAGTGAAGAAGTGAAGATGCAGAGGACATTTTCAGAGAAATCTTCTGTAATATGTGACTCAATCTCACTTCAAAGGGATCCTCTTCTGGCTCAGAGAAAGGCCTTCCTTCTAACCTGAAACACCGCTTCTTTCTCAAAGGAAATTAAGTACCAGAGTGTCTTAGCCAGCCATCTTGTGGTGAATTGGAGTATTTCCAAAGGGAAATCCTTGGACCAAGACAAGGGGGCAACAAGATATTGAAAACAGTTCCCTTTAGCTCAGTTTCTGGAAAAGAATCTGAAAAGGAATACATATAAATATATATATACCCATATACAAATATATATATACACACATATAACTAAATCACTGCTGTGCTGTACACTAGAAACTAACACAACATTGTAAATCAACTATACTTCAATTAAAAACAAAAAAGACAAGGGCAACAAGGTGACATGCCTGCTTCATAACAGCCACTCTGTAACATGTGCTAGGTATGTGGCTATACAGGGAACCAAAAGAGCCACAGTCTCTTGTCCTCAAGGAGCTTACGGTCTGTAAGACAGCAGATGAATACTAATTTTTAAATTGCACAAACATATGTAAAATTACAACCAAGAGAAATGGTCTGAAGGAGTCTTACACAGGTGCTCTGAAAGTAAATAAAAGGGATTCGACAGAGGCAGGGAAGGTGGAGAAGCTTCCCTGAGGATGGGATGGTTAACTCAAAGTGAGTAGGGATTTACCAGGCAAAAAAGTGAGGGAAGATGATTTCAGAGAAAGGGAACAGTGTCTGTTAGAACTCTGTAGCAGGAGGAAAGCAAGGGGGACTCTGCTCTGAGATAAGGCCAGGGAGGTAAAGAGGGGCCAGCTTATGCAGGGCCTCAGAAACCATGAAAATGAGGGGGGGGGAGTTTTTTATCTTATAAGCAGAGTGAAACGATAAAATGGTTTTAAACAAGGAGGCATGACAAAATCAGATTTACACTTCACAACGATTACACTGTGTTATCAGTCAGGGTCCAATCAGGAGACAGAAACTACACAGTAATTTGAAGAGGGAAAGTTTAATATCAGGAATTATTAACTATTTAACGGGAGGTCAGAGTAATGAGGGACTGGCCTGTAAGACAGGAAGAGAATTCTAAAAAATACAGGTGTAGCAGCTACAAGGAAGAGCCACACCCCAAGGGAGGGCCTCCCACTCCCAGAGCTGAGACCCAGACCTTGTTGGAGAGGGAACCTCTCTGGCTCCCTGGATGGCAGAGAAGCTGCAGAGCTGGAAACCGGTCACCATCCCCCCTCTAGGGTGCCAAGGGAAGCCGTTCAGAGGGCAGGAACTCTCCGGAGGCACACTGCTATGAAGCCACCCAAAGGGGACACCACGAGAAGTTTCTGGCTGCTGGGTGCTCCTGGCCACTATGCACTACAGGAGATGGGCCCAGGATCCTGGGGCTGGAGAAGCCGTGCACACAGCGGAACCTGCAGAGTGCAGGGCATCCCAAGGAGGAAAAAAAACTCCTTCCTCCTACAGTGTCTCTCTAGTGCCCTCTACTGACAAAGTTTAGCATCACGCCAGCCCGCAAAGGAAAAATATTTAAAGGACCCAGCAGAGCAGGCAACGCAAGTGGATTTGAAGCTGAGAGGCTATAAATTGATAACCAGAACACAATGGCCTCCATGTGGTGAGCCTTCTAAAAGAGGAGCAAACAGACCAGTTAGGAGGTACTTAAGTAGTCCAGGAGAGAGAAGAGAAAGTGGTAATAATCTATAAGGTGCTGGACAAAATTCACTTGCAAGTCCCCCGTGGGCTACAGGAAAGACACCAAAAAGCACAGTTTATGTCCTTGTCCTCAGTGGACTTGCAGAAGTGCTGCCTCAGAAGGCATGGCTAAGAGAACGAGGAGGGTCAGCTGGCAGGGGTCCCAGGACAAGAGATGGGCAGCACCAGCCATACTGAGGCAACTCTTTCTATACAAAAGGCACAGGAGTAGTATTGCTCCCAAGAGACAGACTTGCCGGGCTTAACAAACACATCAGGTGCAATCAAAGCTGCACCCAATCCATGCAAATACTACCACAGCCGGGCTTGCAAGAGCAGGTCTTTTGGGTCTCATAAGTTACTAGAGAAAAGTGAGCATGACTTGTGACAAACCATCCACTCCCATTTTTAAAAAGCTTTTAAATGAGTGGTCTTTTTTTCTTTTTTTAACAGCCAGCAAGCCTGACTTTCTGGTCTTTCATACAGATCTTGAATCTACCCACTGTATCAAGATCATCAGGGGGGCAGGTCCAGGTGAGGGGGGTAAAGTGCCACAGCTCGTCTGTAAGGAGTCACCCCTCATTTTTCCAAACCATTAACATCGCTAAGTAGTAGAACTTGAGTACCAACTGGGAAGCGAAGGTTGAGGTAAATTTCTCAACAACTAAAATTTACTAAACACAAAGATAAACAACAGTGTATAATGGATCCCTCTGGGCGGTGAGACTGAGGATGGGGAGGGGAGCGGGGCAGTGATTTTTAAATAAACCCTTCTATGTGGTTTGATACTTTTTTAACCAGGCCTGAAAGGAAAGTGGAGAGAAGCTTTCCAGTGGATAAGAGAAAGTTGTTAGATTATGACATTGGACTGGAATTGTAATTACTCAAAGAAGATTACTCTTGAGTCTGAAAGTGACCAGAAGACTTCTTATCTGAGAGTGGCTAAAGAAGTTATAGGATATGCCTGAGATAATCAGTGGGGAAAGAACAGTTTCCCTCTGCTGGCACCCCTTTGATTCCAGCTCTCAATACAACTGCACCCCTAGCGTTGAGAAAGAATTATGTAGAATAGAGCTCTGCTTGTTCAGTGGAACTAGGATTTGGACAAGTCTGAATCTAAGGGTAGCCTTGGTTCCTGAGATAGAGATCAGCAAGCTCTTTTATTCCGGGAAAGTTTTGCTTGCTTCTTGCAGGTCAATTTTGATAATGCTGCAGCATCAAACCAAAACTCTTCCTGTTTTGGAGGCGTGAATCGATATAATTTTGAAGCATGAATCAGTCATGAAACAGACCATCCTGGTGCATTTGCAAAGAAGGACTCAGCTAAAAACTTCTTGAATCCATCACCCTGCCCATAAAGAAGATATAAAAGGGTGAGAGTAAAGTTTGGAAGGGAATTGGAGGATTTCTTCAGAGAGCCTTGCTGGTCCTCCAACCAGAGGTGGTGGGTGTGAGAGCCCTGCCTTTCTAACTTCAAGCTTGGCAAGGAGACGTCTGCAAGACCACCCAAAGAGCTTACACTTCAGGAGTCCCAGTGGATCGCTGTCTACTCCCACCTGGGAAATCTGGAGAACAGTGGTGCCTTCCACAGGTGGCTGATTCTTTTTCTTGTGGTCTTTCAGAGGTTCCTCCTGCAATGCCTCTCCTCCAGCAAATCCCTGACTACACCCCACCACTCTCCGCAACTTCCGCATCTAACCGTACAGCTCTAGGCCTTCTGCTGAGGTCTCCTCATCTCTGAGCAATGCCCTTAAGGAGAGTTCTTTTCCAAGTGACCTCCACAGCAGCTCCCTACCACAGACCCACTTGGCGCAGAGAAGACTCCCTCATCGTTGCCCTTCTCTCATTATAACAACGTGTTCATAATCTAATTCGACCCAGGGAAAGAAACTGCACTTGTCTCACCCTTAAAGCTTTGAATTAACAGCTTGGACACCAGCCATTAATAACAATTCAACGAGAGAATATTGGTACTTCGACTGCAAAGAGACCAAAACACACACACACACACACACACACACACACACACAAGCAATTTAGATTTCTGGCTTGCATGGGTGGGGCTACAAAATATTCCACCCTATGTACATAACTATATTTTAATTAACAAATTCCCTATTTGTTAGACGGTTCGATTGCTACCAACTTATTTTATTAACGCAATTCCTGGAAACCAAATTGCGGAGTCACGTGGGACTCCAGGCAGGCGCAGAGCTGGGATTCTAACGCACCCACGCCCAGCAGGCCTCGGCGCCTGCGCACTGGAGCCGACGCGTCACTGTCGCGCTTGCCGCGCGCATGTATCACCCAGGCAGTGCTTTTTCACATCCATCTTCCCGGCTCCCGTAAGCCTCCTTCCAGAAATGCAGCTTTCATTCCTCCTGCTTCCTAGAGGAACCTGTTTCCAGACGGTTAGGGTTGGCTTCTGGAACCGCCCATTCCTGGAGAGCACGCCCCCTACGTCCTGCCCTAATGGGAGCGTGCGCTCACCATCCAATCTGGGGGACCGGGCGGGGCCCCGGGGAGGGAGGAACCCTATCAGAGTCGAGGCCCCGCCCCTTTCACATCACCTGTTCGGGACAGGTGGCGTGGTATTGTACTGAAAGATTTGTGAGGGTTAAAGGAAGTACTAAAAGTTCCTGATGCTTCTAGAGCATAAATAAGTTGTAGCTGTTGTTACTGCCTCCATGGCTACTCATTTTCCTTCCAGCGTCAGGAGTAGTTTATTTCCACCTCTCCCAAGATTCCGCTTGAGCGCTCAATCATCTTTCACCTTCTCAAGAACTTCTAACCGGCTGTCACTCCTGTGGCCTTCACTTTATACTTTTCTAACTGGACCGTCTCCTTCAGCCCGTCTTCCCATCATTTATACACAGATATCCTGTTCTCTTAGCTCCTCACTGCTCTAGCTACCTCTCCTTTGTCGCTCTTCCTGTCTATTGAAAACCAAAGTTACCAACCCGTCGGGCTCTTCTTCGTCCCTCCAAAAGCCCATCTACTTCACTGGAATCTGGCTGCTTCTACTCACTCCACTAAAACTGTCCTCAGCAAGGTCTTCAGCGGCCAGATCATTAAATCCAAAGGACATTTCCGCGCCGCGTTCCCTACAGCACTGACACATCTGCCTGTATTCGCTGTAAACCCCTTTGCTGCCCCCTCTCCTATCCATAACGCTTCCACTCCTGGGAGGTTTCCCCGCCCCTCTGATCACTCTTCACCTGCCGCGGGTTTGTCTTCCTTTCCCTGCCTCCCTCTGCTGTTTCCCAGGTCACACTGGTCCTCTGTGTCACTTTCCACACTTCCACGGGTGAGCTGTCTCGTGTCATTGTTTTGCTGTGCCAGTGACTCCCAGATCCATACCTCTAGCCCACATCTTTCTTCTGAGCTTCAGGCTCTTGTCTATCCCAAAGGAACTTCTGACTTAGCGCCTCCAAAACGTATCTTTTCCAGAAAACCTGCTTCAACTTCACATCTTTTCCTCTGTTCCTCATCTCGGTGGATGGCATCATCTGCTGCCTCAAGCCAGGAATCGAGGCGCTACCTTAGACTCCTCCCTCTCCTCCACGCCCAGTTGTGGATCAGTTTCCCTAGGAAACAGACGCTGAGACTTATGTGCAAGTCGTTTGGGGGATATAGAAGTGTCCTCAGAAACAGCACCTGTGAGGGCTGAGGGAGAGAGGATCCTGGGAGGGAGGTGAACTGTTCACGGTAGCCTCAGCCAATCCTGTGGTGAGCTCTGGACCTGAAATGGCCCTTCAAAACTGTCCCAGACTTAGGCAAGGGTGGAACACATACCCCCCAATCAACCTGTCACTGGATGTGGTGGGCGCTCTCAGGAGGGGGTGTGACCTTAGGTGAGGTGGTCTCCTTGCTGAGGGTAATTCCTGTGGAGGGATTAGGCTGACTGCCATGAGCCATCAGAACTCCCAGCGCCCCGGAGGAATGAATGCCCAGTCTTAAAGAGGGAACCTGGGCATCACACCACAGTACCCACTAGACCCCTCACACTCGAGTTAGTCATCAACCGTTTTACCTATTTCTGCACTTTAATATTCAAATCAGATCCCACCTCCTTCACACTACTCTCTTTTCTATTCAAAAAAAAAAATCTGAGAGTCTAAATGTATCAGGCACTCTGGCAAGGACAGAACGACGGGTCAAGCAGACACCATTCCAGCTTTTAAGATGCTTACGGTCTAGTTGGGAAGCAAATAATCATCCAAATATATACTTTAAAACTGTTAAGTGTTCTGAAGAAAAACTAAAAGTGCAGAATGCTATGAGATCTTATAACAAGGGAGGCTTGCCCAGCCTGGGAGGGGGTGGAGGCCGGGAAAGCTTCTCTGAAGAAGTGTCCTTTGAGCTGGAATCAGAAAGATGAGTGGGCATTAATTAGTAGGTGTGTACTTGGTTGTTGGGGTGGGTAGGGTGGGAGAGATGTGGACTAAGGAGACTGCCTGTGCAAAGGTCCTGAGACAGGTGGAACAAGGTGTTGGAGGACCCATAAAAATGCCAGCACATCTCAACATGTCTGGAATGCAGAAACTGAGGGGGAGGAGTAGTAAGAGATCATCTGAAGAGGCAGGCAGGAGCCAGGTCCCCCAGAGCTAAATATTTGGATCTTTTTCCCTAAAAGTAATGAAAGCCACTGAACAATTTTAATATTTATGTAGTATAATGATATACCTTAGTTGGGCAGAATATTCAACTACCCCCAATCAATGCCGATAAAATGGATCATATAGATATACGAAATAGTTAAAACCTAATTTCTGCTAATCTTTTTTAAAATTTATTTATATTTATTTATTTAGTTTTGGCTGCGGTGGGTCTTCGTTGCTGCACGCAGGCTTTCTCTAGTTGCGGCGAGCGGGGGCTAATCTTCGTTGCGGTGCGCGGGCTTCTCATTGTGGCGGCTTCTCTTGTTGCGGAGCACGGGCTTCAGTAGTTGTGGCACGCGGGCTCAGTAGTTGTGGCTCGCGGCCTTCAGTGGTTGTGGCTCATGGGCTCTAGAGCGCAGGCTCAGTAGTTGTGGCGCACGGCCTTAGTCGCTCTGCGGCATGTGGGATCTTCCCAGACCAGGGCTCGAACCCGTGTTCCCCTGCGTTGGCAGGCGGATTCTTAACCACTGCGCCACCAGGGAAGCCCAATTCTGCTAATCTTCAGTGCTGGGGGCAAAAAAAAAAGTTTTGTAGTGCGGTACTATTATTACTACAATAGCCTGCTTCTCTACCTCTAATGGCTACTCATGGTTCCTCTGAAAAATAACACCTAGCTGCTACTGACTGCTTACTAAGTGCCAGCATGTTAAATGCTTTGCATAAATTACCTGACTTAATGAAACACCTTTACAACGTGGGTACAATTGACAAACTGAGATACAGAGAGTGCAATTTGCCCAAGTTCTTACAGTCAGTATGTAAATGGCAGCGTAAGACATGAAGCCAGATGTCCAATTATAAAGCTAAAGCTCTTGACTGCTCCACTCAATACCCCACTTAAGCTTTGGGAACCACCTAACTGCACCTGACTTTGAGTATTTCCCCACTGCCCTGAACTTCCTCCCATCATGCCCTGCTCATGAGCTCAGACCCCTTTTGTAAATCAGTGTCAACCTGACTCCAGGTCAGCTTTGGGACACACACACCCTTAGATACCACACAACAAACCACAGGCTAGAAGGCCACTCCTAGAACCAGAGCACTTTCTCCCAGTGATTCCACCCAGTGCTGACTTATTCTCCCTTTACCAGCCCATGATTTTCCTGCCACAATCTTCTGGCAGCTAAACCTACCAGTTTTAAGAAATACTTGTTAGAGGAATGCAAACTTACCAGAATATAATCCAAAGAAAAACAAGGAGGCAAATCTACTATAATCTTCTTCTAAGATTATTATGATTGTTTTATCATCCTGTTTGTGATTTTTACGTTAAAACTCACCCTCTATTTCTAATCAAGAGCTGGAATGTTCCAATTTGCAGGCTTATAAACAATTGTGAAAATATCCACTAGATGTCAGCCTTGAACTGCAATGGGGTTCCTGGGATGTGGCAAAGGACTAAACTATTAAGGAGAGCATAGAACGGAAAGTGTTTGGAGTTTGGATGATTTTTCCTTTGCACTGTGAACTAAGACAGGCACTCTAGTTAGCTTTTTTTGTTTTTTATTTTTGGCTGCATTGGGTCTTCGTTGCTGCACGCAGACTTTTCTCTAGTTGTGGCGGGCAGGGGCTACTCTTCATTACGGTGCACGGGCTTCTCATTGCAGTGGCTTCTCTTGTTGTGGAGCACGTGCTTTAGGCACGCGGGCTTCAGTAGTTGTGGCTCGCGGGCTCAGTAGTTGTGGCTCGCGGGCTCTAGAGCACAGGCTCAGTAGTTGTGGTGCACGGGTTTAGTTGCTCCGCGGCATGTGGGATCTTCCCGGACCAGGGCTCAAACCGGTGTCCCCTGCATTGGCAGGCGGATCTTAACCACTGCACCACCACCAGGGAAGTCCCTAGTTAGCTTTTTGTATGAACACAATGGTTTGACTTTTTAACAAGTATAAACAGATCAATAAATTACATCTTGTCACTCTGCTCAACAAGCTTAATATGCCCCCTTCTCCTTCAGAGTAAAAATCACACTCCTTACCACAGCCTATATAACACCCCACTGGTCTCACGCTTCCATCCTCACCCACTTCAGCCACACTGTCCTCTGAACACACCTGAAATTCTTTTCCCAGAAGTTCTTGCATAAGATTCAGGACACTGACTGTGGCCACCTTCTCAAGAGAGGCTTTCCTGGACACCCTTTGTAAAAGAGCACCCATCGGGCACCACCCCACCCATAATGTCCCACCTCCTTACCCTGACTTATTTTTTCCTAACACTTTTCACCGCCTAACATATTACATTTACTTACTTATCGTTAGTCTCCCTCTGGAATGTTAGTTTAGCTCTCTTTGAAAGCAGGAACTTTTTGTCTTGTTCACTGCTTTTTCCCCAGAGCCTAGAAAAGTGCCAGGCTTTTAGGAGGTACTCAATAAATACCAAATAAATAAATGACCTTAATTCAAAGATATTAAGAAAAGATGTCATACTTCAAAGAATCATTTGTTTTCATTCAATAACTACTTAGTAAATACCTAATATAAAGAAAGCACTGAATTATGGGAGGTACAAGATAAGACATTATCTTATTGGTGGGAAATACAGTCTCTTGCTCTTAACTCATAAAATCCCAGCGAGCAGGCATGAACAATATTTTAAGAGGCTTTACAAGAAGAAAGAAACTATGGAACAACAAAAATATGATGCGTGCAATTCATCTCTAGGCACTTCATTTACTACCCTACCTCAAAACAGAAGAGGGTTCAATTCTTAAACCCTCTGAAAATGTTTCTGCACAGTAGGAGCCTTTTTTTGTGGAAATCCCCTACATTTGAAACCCATTTATTTTGCTTTGTCCTCAATGACAATGGAGACCACCCATTAACCCTTATTCCTCAACGTGCACTATTTCAAGGTGTTCCTGGCTTTGATCTTTAATTTGTAGCTGAGAGAGTTGTTTTTTTGCCCAGAAGACTCATGACTAAGTTTCATGATTTCCATGTCCATTCTCTCCATTCCTATATTGTCTGCCCCTGGGGAAAAAAAAATGTAATAATCATTGCCTTTCGGCACAAAATTTTGAGAGAAAGTCAAGAAACATAATCCACCATATGTATATGTGGCCTCCATCAAACCATAGGAGTAAATTCAGGCTCCTTTGGTCCCTATGACCAATGATTTAGTCTCTTTCCGGCCCCTCTACCCTCTAATGACAGATGCTGTCATGCTGGAGAGGAAAAACAAGGAGAGAGATGTTGAAGTAGATTATCACTGGAAGATGATTATTTAAGAATATGGGAGAATAACTAGTAAATCTTAAGTGATTTTACTCTCCAACACAGGTTTGCCTGTAAGGTTGGTGATTTTTTATGTGAGACAGATGTATGAGTTTCAGGTAGAGAATATTTGGGTGCACTCTCCTCATGCATCTACAACCTATGGTTTAATAGGATATTTTCTCTCCTCTTGAAGAAAATTTAGTCCTATTTCTTAACAGTTGACAAGCATAAGAATGTTTCCCTCTGAAATCTTCTCCGTTGCTTTGAACTAGAGCCAAGCACATCCCATGCATAATTCTGCTAATTTATTTCTTCTCCTTACAGAAACTTTCCAAATAAATGTGGCCACTTGAAAGGTACTAATACAATTAAAGTGAACAACTCATTTCAATGGATTTTAGTTTACCCTAAAACAACATATCTACATAACCACAGTCTGAGAATTTGAAGCTTATTCAGATAAAAGGCCTAATGAGACTCTGATAAGTTGTGAATATTAGCCCATGAGATTATAAGGGTAACTTGGCTGCTTTGTAATATTATGCTGTAGGCAAACTTTAGCCATTAAGTAATACCTTAGTGGACTAACAGCAAGAAACTGAAGGAAACCCTCCAGACTGTGGTGCTCATTGTAGTTCTAAATTTAAGGTCAGAACAATATTTAGTGCTTCTCTTATCCTAAAGTGAATTGTATCAGGGAGGTCTGGAAACCAGACAGTGTTTAACAGAGAATTCTTGCCCTTACAAAGATAGTTAATAGACTGACCAGGAGAAAGTTCTTCTTGAAATAAGAGCCCACGAAGAATTGTTCAGAAGAAGAGCTTAATTTACAAGTTAGCCAACTTCTTTACCCATTCCTTTCTTGAAAGATCTTTATCCACTGTTTCTTTCAAAGTCAAACTGCCAGAACTTTCTCATGAAAACCCACAATTTCACTTACCTGTGCCGTCTAACAAGTGTGTTTCTCCAGCCCTCTCCTTTGGTCTGGGATCTGTAGTATCCTACTTGCCTGCCCTCCTCGTGGTCCTCACTGAAGATCAGCACCTCAATTTAGTGTGTCCGGAAGAGGCCTTAGTGGTAGTGGCTACCTTCCGTGGGCTAGGTTTAACTCTGCATGTTAGGCAACAGCACAAAGCAGGCTATGGCTTCAAATCGGACCCTTCGTTCTGGTACGGTGGGTTTTCTGGGTCAGGAGCCCCAGCCTCCCGGCCTCCCGTCTCCTTACTACCTGCCCACCTGAGCCAGGGTGCGGAGGGGGTCCCTCCATCCCCTGCTCCCCCTGGCTGAGTATGTGAGGCTGGCCTGTGGGCTTCATTGCTAGCTGATAAAATGGACCCCGCTTCTGCTCCACAAACCTTGCTCTCTCTACTGCCTCACAAAGTATGCAGGTCCCCAGGGACACAGCAGGGTCTCTCTCTCTCTCTCTCTCTCTCTCTCTCTCTCTCTCTCTCTCTCCCATCTTAGGTTTAAGCCACATTCTCCAACAGAATCCGCCAGATGCTCTGCATTTGGGGGAAGTATTAGACATTTGCCCAGCCAGTAATAAGATGACACCTTGGTCTCCATTTTGCTGGTGATCCTGAAACAAACTCTTCCATCAGCCAGAACCTTGGAAAAGAAGAAAAATGGGTTGCATCAAAGCCCATCTTGAACCCCTAATACATTTGTGATGCCGTGACTCAGATCTCATGTGACAGACACCAAGGGATGAGGTGTGAAACCAAAGCACCCATGATGAGATCGAGGCTCTTACCGTAGCCACAGCAGCCGAGTAGCTACATGGGTGACTGGCCTTGGCCAAGATACCAGGTTACAGCAGCTTTTACTGTAGTGTCAGCTGCAATACCAAGCACAGCTTTGGCTAGAACCCTTGGGTGCCAAACAACAGCTGAGATTAAAAAAAGAGAAATAAACAAATCAAAAGCATCCATTCTAAGATCAAGGGCAGCTTTTCTTTGGACCATACAATGAGCAAGCAAAAATCTGGCCTTGAACAACGATACTGATGGGAGAGAAGCTCTCACAATGGCCTTACATCTGAAAGGCAATGCTGCTTCCCAAGGACTTTCGAGTCCTGGTGGAGAGGGCAAGGCACTTGCTAGAACCAGGAAAGGATCACTCCAAATGAGGCTTTCTTCAAGCGTGGGTGAGAGCCACAATGGCTAGACTAGGCAGACCTCTAGTGTGGGAGCTTCTGGAGTATATGCATGGCTCCCCTTTGTTTCTCAGGCTATGCAAGGGACCAGCAACAAAGGCTGTCAGAGCAGAGAGTAAGAGGGGCATCAGGAGAGTACTGTCTAAGAGTCTCAGGACAGGATACCACATTTCCTGTCTCAGTGAATGGCAGGACCACTCACCCAAGTCAGAAACCTGGCTATCATCTGATCCCTGTCACAAGCCACATCTAAGTTTATCCCGTGCAGAGCTCTGTTAATGCGTGAGGTCAGGTGCTGTTCTCATCTGGAAAAATGTAAGGGGCCTACTAACTGGCCCCTCTGCCCCTGCTGTGTTAACAGAACATCCTTCCACAAACATCAGTCATGGCACTCCACGGCTTTCCATCTCAATGGCTCTCTATGGCCTTTGACATAAAACCCAAAACATCTTCATACAACCTCTCCAGCTGCATCTTGCCTTGAATTCTGTTATTTAGCTGACTCTTGATTGGTCTTCAAATGCCAAGTGAAGCACCATTTTCTCTAGCTTTCCCTGACACCCCCTCCCCAGTTTGTTAGACGCTCTTCCTCTATGCTCCCATCATCCTTTCTTAGACATGAGGCTCCAATCACATTATGCAATGATGTTGGATTACATGTCTGTCTTCTCCACCAGAGGAAAAGCTCCTTAAGTGCAGGGTCCATATTTTTCATATTTTTCATATCATGATACCTAATGATGCCTAGCACTTGGGAGGCTCCCAAGTGCTGGGGACCCAAAGATGAATAGAATAGAGTTCCTGCCACTGAGCAGCACAGTATAGTCTAGAAGACAATCACACAAATTAACTAAAATGTAATGATAAGTGGTATGACTGACGTATAATCAAAATTCTATATCAACATCTTCCATCTCTACAGTTCCATCATATTATACACAGCCCTAGTCACGTTGCTGAATTTTGACTTGACGGACTCCTAGAAACAGTGAGTCTGAGATGAGGGCTGGGAAAGGGGAGGGGAGAAAAGGGGAGAGGGGGAAGGGGAAGGAGCAAGGACTATGTTCTATTCATCTTTGAATTCTCAGTGCCTCACACAGAATCTGGCAGATCAAAGGTGCTATGTATATTGACTATATGGAATTAATCACACCCTTCCTAAGGGGTGGGAGGTAACCAAGGAAAGCTACAAGAAGGAAATGGACATTATCACTGAACTTGAAACTCATCTCCCAAACCACAAGAGAGACAAACGGCATGAGCAAAGGCATCAAGTGGCAGTGCAGTCTAGGACAACCCCTGACAAGCACAGCTGATTTTAGGAAGATGCCCAGAGTAAATTCAAAGCCTGAGGATATTCTGCCACTCCATGCTATTCTCTTGGGGATCCTTGGATGTCCTAAGAGACTCACAGTGAAGAACTAGTTATCGTAGATCTCCTATCCACCCAAGAAATACACTGAAGGATTCTGACTTGCTAAGGACAGCTATAAATCCTCAGAAATCACCTAACTCAGAAGTGGTCACAAGAATGACACACAAAACTCAGCACTAAGGCTTATTCATTTTTCATTCACTACAGACCAGATACTAGCATGCCCCAAATTCCAACAGAACTGAGGATAAGATCACAGTGGTCATTCTCCATAGTCTTGACTCAGATACACCACAGCAATTATTTGGGGATTGTAACCTATAATATTTTTAGTAGGGTTCAATAAAAGCTATAGAAAACATGTCTCAGAAGAAAAACAGGCCCAGTAATTTCATGTATGGGGACTGTAGAGTTAACAGTGATTCTGTGAAATATTTTACATAACATGACCCATGCTCTCTAGCTGATAGAATCACAGTGAACTTCAGACTGTTCTGAACCAAACCCGTATACGTACATGGAAGGCAAACAATAAAGTCAAAATGAAATACTGTAGTTTGGTTTGTATTTTTAATTTATGAAAACTTGTTCAAGGGAGTTTACACACACCACAAATATGCTCTCAACAAGCTGAATTTTCATGCTCCTCTTATCACTATTCACATTGGGCCCTTTTCTCTAATCTATGACCCAGAACCAGGCCACCATAGACCCTGAGAAGAAAGCCTCTGGATCCATCATGTGCAGGAGACAGAGTTGCACTTCCATCTTCTCGTTTGTCTATTCTATAGTAGAGCCTGAGAGTGGGCTCCATGCCCTGGGTGTCTATGGATGTTGTATTGTTCTGCCTCACAGAAAGAAAAGGGGATAAATCCTGCTAATGGTTTTATTTCAATAAACTGTTTAAAATCTAACATATAATTTCAAAAACACAGAAGAGTAAAATGAGCAGAAAATCTGTGTTGTCTGAAACTTTAAAAATAGAGAATGTTGACTAGACTATTCCTTGCATTAAATGAAGATGTATGATTCTGCAGCCTATAATAAACAGACATTCTTTACGTCAAGAGAATGTGGTGAAAGGAGAAAAAATTATGAATGTGGAATTGAGGAATGCTCTAAACACAGGGGGAAATGTTGAGAGACAGAAGTGACATGGAGGGGAAAATCCTAGTACCAAGAAAGCAGTGTAAGTTACAATGAACCTCTGGGAACATGAAATTGTTCAGAGTCTAACATGATGAAGAGCTGGCCAGGCTATAATGCCTTCTAAATCAAAATTCAAACGTACCTATGTGGGAAATGTTCCATAACATATCAAGTCTGCTTATATAATGGGTCAGTAAGCAAATGGACTTTA
Source organism: Physeter macrocephalus (assembly GCF_002837175.3). NCBI lineage: Eukaryota > Metazoa > Chordata > Mammalia > Artiodactyla > Physeteridae > Physeter > Physeter macrocephalus. The sequence continues at coordinate 23,536,218 of NC_041222.1, forward strand.
CAAAAATTCCTTGACAGTGATATTTTGCTCAATTGATAGTTATCCTGTGTAGGGCCAGAAAAAAAAAGCATATAACTTCTTTACATTCTGCTTAACCTAGAAACATATCTATTATGAGTAGGGTTACTACATCAAATACATGCCATACTGTTTGCATTCATTACTAGTAAAAATATTTACAAATAGGACACTGACATCAAACTTTGTAATAATGTCTTTTTTAAATTCAAATTTATTATGGCTTTAAGGAAATGTGTGATTAGGCATCCAAGCTCTTTCTAAACTGTAACATTTTAAAAATTATTCCTTTTAAAATATTGTTCAAAGCTGTATACACTTTGGTTTTCAATAAAAAGATAATGAGATTAACAATTCATGATTTTATGTATTCACGCAGAGTGAAGAGGAAATGATACTGAATCAAACTCCCAAACCCAAACAGCTGGGTAACTGAGTTAAATATTTTAAAGCTGATTGTGTGTGTGTATGTGTGTGTGTGTGTGTGTGTGTGTGTGTATGTGTGTGTGTGTACATTACAATTTTTAATTACTACTTGAGCATCCAAAACTGACTGAAAGCTGACTGCTGTCCAAACTCTTCAAATTCCACAATTCCATCATTTCTTCCCTTTTACAAACCAGAAGATTTAAACATACACAAGTGCAGAACCAGTATGACCATTTCTCTTTCTTTAGCAATAATATCTACTTCTAGATTGGCTAGATCTACAGCTAACAAATAAGTGGACTCTGGCTTCCTCCCAAAGCAGTTATGATGAACACCTGTGGACACTGTTTTGGACGGATGGGCCCTGAGGGGTTCACTCTGGAAATCAGAAGCATCTGAGGTCATTTCCAAGCACTGCACAAGGGCTGACTTTAGAAAGGCCTCTAGAAGACACAGCCACAGTTGCAGGCTTCATGCTGCTCAAAACAATGCTGCTCCAGTCCACCAGAGATCTGAATCAGAAGAAAATCAGAAAAGAATTTTCCAGGAAACGTTTTAAGACCCAACTCAAACCCAAGGTCTGGTTTTAGTCTTTGACAAAAAAGATGTCACCCAAACATTGACTTTTGATTCCTGATTCTGTGAAAACGCTTCTGAAGACCAACTTTAGTGTCTGTCCGACCTAGGTCCGCACTGCTTGGAGCTCAGGACTTTTTCAGAAGATGGAATTATTTCGATTCTGCTTTTCAGGAACCAGTGGGGTTTGTTTTCTCTGGAAATAGCTCTTGTTCTCCCAGAATGTATAACATTTCCTTATCTTCACAACAGTCCTCTGAGAAGGGTAGGACAGGCGAACCCTCTCCGTTGTACTGACCAGACCATTAGACGACTTGCCAAGTGGCTCCCTGTAAGCAAAGCTGTGATGCCAGAACTAAATGCTCAAGTCCAGCACTTCAATGTTTTTATGCAAAGGCATCAAAAAGGGGTGTGACTGCTAATTTACTAAAAAATCTATTGATTTGAACATAGAGATAAGATCCACATGTGACTTATTCCCCTTTGAGCTTGGCCACAATATTAATCTAGACCAAAATCGAGAGTTCACTTGCAAATAAATGATGGCCATAAATTTGGCCTTCATTTATTGTAGACTACCAAACACCTAATTGGACCTCACTAGGAAACTATTTTTCTGATGGGCAAGAGAAAGGAACTTAAAAATCCACAGCTGCCATGAGAGGTGACCTAGGAGAGAAAGCTGATAGAATCATGTAAGTCCTGGGGGAGGGAAAAAAAAAAAAAGAATTCCCCAGGAAGTGTATATTAATTAAGGAAATGTATATTAATAATTGTATTACCTTTAAAATTTTAAACCTAAGAAACGAGACAGCCATACCATTTATGTTTTCCTATATGGCATATACATGTAAATGACTATACTAATTAAACTAAAACCGTGTGATTAAGGAGACTTACAATTATACTTAATTCCTCTTTATAATTACTGCTTTAAATCTAGCAAAAGAGATTCGTCATCCTCTACTTTCACCTGGGGTTTAAAAGTAACTTTTAAAGGCTCGGGGGTTGAGATTTCCCCGCCTTCTTGGAGAGGATGTGAGGCTCTGGCCTCCTCGGGGTCTGTTTCACTGAGCACCTCGGTGTACAGCTCACTGATGGGGCCCAGAGACTCGCTCCTGGCAATGATGTCCACCTCTATCTCCCTGACCTCTTCGGGACCTTCGGCCACAGAACGGTCTTTAGTTTTCCGAAGGCTATGCATCTTAAAAGCTTCCTTTGAAGGAGCTGCATTAGAAATAGATTTCTTAAACCTTTCCCCTGACTGCTTCAGCCTCTCCCCCGACTGCCTTAACCTCTCCCCTGACTGCCTTAGCCGCTCTCTCCTCTCTGGTGTCACTATTCTAGTCCTAATTCTGTTCACTTTCTTGTCAAAATTCTGCCGCGTCTTCTGCATGTTTTCTTTGGAAAAGGCCTTTTTGATATTATCAATGCGCTCCCTGCCTGACTTTTTAAGCCTGGCAGATCTGCTCTCTTCAACATAATATTCTTCATCCGAAGACAGATCAACTGGAGGATCGAAGATATCGTCCTCCTCCTCTGGACCCTCAGCAGTCAAGCTTCTGTCTTTCACAATAGACAGGGACGTTGGACACTGAATATCCTCCTGAAGGAGAGAGAAGGCAAGCATGTTAGCGATGGGTTCTTTAACCTTCCAGCCACACCTTTTCAATCTCCTCCACGGGCTGCGTATCCTCCCCCCACTCCTTAAATGCTGGCATTTCTCAGGGTTTCTTTTTCTTCATCTTCCAAGCTCACCCCAAGCAAACTTATCCACGGCTCTACCTTCAAATCCAAGCAAGCAGACTCACAAATCTTTTACCTTCACCTCTCCCCTTCCCCTAAGATGAAAACCCATTTCTAAAAGTCAGAAAGACTTCTCCACCTAGATGTAACACAGGAACCTCTAACTTCACATATCCAAAAATCAAGGCCCAGCCATCATCCTTTCCTGGACCTCTCAGCACCAATACCTCCAGGTGCCACCCAGAGAAACCTCAGAAGCATGGTCCCAAATATTCCCTCTCCTCATCCCATATCCAACTGGTCACTAAGCGCTGTTGATAATATTGCTTAATAACTACTAACTCCTCTGTTCCCGCCTCCTTCCTCCTTGCCTCTACCAACGACTTAATTCAGGCCCTGTCATCTCAGGCCTGAACTCGTGCAATACCTATATCTCCAAAACATCACCAAAGTATTTCCTGAGAAATGTTTCTAAAACATAGCTCTGATCCCATGCTTTCTCTCCTTTAAAACATTGGGGAGCTCACCGATACTCAAAGGATAGAGTTCAAATTCTTCAGCGTAATTAGAAGGCTCTTCAGTTTGAGCAAAACCTACTTTCCCACTCCTCCAGTCCAGCAACACAACCCCTCTGAGTTCCTTAAACACATACTGTTTTCATCCCTGCATGCCTTTATAAACGTGGTTTTTGCTACCTTTCACCTCTTTCCAGTTTTGTGAATAAAATCTTTCGAATCAATTCAAATATCCCCAGCTTCCCCCAGAGGTCAAACCTGTCTCCAATTTATACCAAAATGACACGTGTATTCCTCTACTTATAACATTTATCACAGTCTGAATTGAATTAGAACTCTACTCATTTATATATGTCTCCCTGAGGCCTTCACTAAATAATAGCTTCCATGAAAGCAGAGATGTATCTTATTTATGTCTTATGCCTGGCCTCTATCAGAGTGCCTTGCACATAGTAGGTATACTCAACAAATGACGGTTGGAACAAATAAGAAGCATACGCCTTCATTCGACAAATTTTTACTAAACACCTACCATGCACCAGTCACTAGTCTAGGAACTGAGAACCTCCCGTGAGTAAAACAGAGTAAAAGAACTTGTATTCTTGAAGAGAAAAATAAACAAGTTACTTACATAGTATGTTGGATGGTGATAAGCGCTAAGGTGAAAAATAGAGCAGGGCAGGGGGATACACAGTGACTGGGGAGGATGCTCGGAAAGGCCTCACTAATAAGGTGACATCCAAGCCTAGACCTGAAGGTAATGCATATAACTGGGAGGAAACGAGAAACAGCAAGGAAGGCAGTGTGGCTGAAGCAGAGTGAGCAAGGGGCAAGAGGAGGAGAGAGGGTAAAAGAGTTAGTGGGAGGGCCAGCTCACGTAGGGCTCTATATCTGATCATAAGGACCGTGGCTCTTATTCCGAGTGCAATAGGAAGCCTTCTAAAAAGTTTTGAGGAGGATAATGACATGATTTGACCCATGTTGTAAAAGGGTCACCCTGCTGAAAACGAGGCTATCGCGGGCAAGATGAGAAGCAGGGACAGCAGTTAGAGACCACTGAGCTCAATCAGGTAAGAGATGGATCAGGGTGTTGACAGAGGTGGCGGTGAGAAGTGGCCTGATTCCAGATCCACTTTGAAGGTAGGAAACAACAGGATCTGCTGATGCTAGATTGAGATGTGGAGAGTGTCAAGGATGATTCTCTAGTCCAGGGCCTGAGCAGCTGAAGGACAGATTAGCCATTCACTGAGATGGGAAAGGATGGGATCTGAACATGCTGACTTTGGGATGCCCACTGTACATCCAAGCAGAGATGTTGAGTGGGCAGCTGAGTACATAAGTCTGGGATTCAGGAGAGAGATCTGGACTAGAGATAAATTTAGGTATCATTAACATAAAGATGAGACTAAAAATCATGAGACCAGATGAAACAGATCACCAAGAGATTGAATGAATGAGTCTACACTCCACTATTCAAAACTCCTTGGAACCAAGCTACCTTTCAGAAATCAGAATATTTCAGATTCGGGGAAAATAATTTATTACATACCATTCCCAGTGAGATCTTGGGAAGAAACCTTTTTGTGGCAAAAAAATACAAATATTCACTCTAAGGTGGGACAAAGAGTATAAACAGCCTCATGCTACTTGAGGTTGGGTTTTGGCATCCACTGAGTTCAGGATAAGTTATGATAAAAATTTTATTTTTACAGATTTTTGAATTTTGGTATTATTGATAGATAAATGGATTTTGGACATGAACATAAGAAGGAAGAGATGAGGGACTTCCCTGGTGATCCAGTGGCTAAGACTCCATACTCCCAATGCAGGAGGGCCCGGGTTCAATTCCTGGTCAGGGAACTAGATCCTACATGCCACAACTAAAAGTTCACATGCCACAACTAAAGACCCTGCATGCTGCAACTAAAGATCCCTCATGCTGCGACAAAGATCCCTCATGGGGCAACTAAGATCCCACATGCCACAGCTAAGACCCGGCACAGCCAAATAAATAAATAAATAAATATTTTTTAAAAAAAAAAAGAAGAAGAGGAAGGAAGAGATGAGAAAGAACCAAAAAGGAGAAATATCAGCCAGTGAGGCAGGAGGAAATCCAAGAGCGAGAGGCACCCCCAGAAGCCAAGGGGGAAAAAGTTTCAAGAAGAGAGGGAGGGACCAACTATGTCAAATGTATCAAAAGGGTAAGGACTCATCAAGTTGGATTTGGGAACATGGCAGACACCGGTAACCTTGAGAACCAGGCCAGAAACATGGCTGCTAAAGGACCCCAACTTGCTACTTAGGGGTTGTTTCTAAAACTAAACAGGAAAAACTTTAAAGATCATGAGATTTTTAACTGAACCCACGAGTTGAAATTTCTAAAAGAAACTGTGCTCCTACTTGAGATCCAGATTAAACCTGTTCAACCAAAAAATTTACTATGTAAGAAATACATTTATACGTATTCCAAAACCTATCATCCTGATAGTCAAGAACGTATCCCCAGAACTTTACTTCTCTGGATACTTATTTAAAATTAAATTATTTGGCTACAGGATTGGAGAGTCTAGGAACTTAAAAAAAAAAAAAAGGCAGGGTGGGTATCTCATAGCTCTCTGATGAATCAGAAGCAGCAACATGATTCCTCTCCTTTCCTGACAACTACTACAGGGAGTAACTTCAGCAGCACTGAGTGGGTGGGTATGGACTGAGCACGTATAATTAGAAAAGGAGCCAAATAATTACTGTTTCATAGGGAAAAACTCTCACAATCCTGCTGTGAAGAAATCAGTTATGGCTTAACTAAGGAATCACAAACCCTTCTTCAACTGCACAACAAACTCTACAAAATAAGGCTTAAAAACAAAACAAAACAGGGGTAGAGACAGAGAAAGTACCTGCTGTGTAAATCTATTTGTTGCAACTCCTATGAGTCAGAGATACCATGAGTTAGTGGTGAATACACTGTAATAATAATTGAAAATTATACAGCTGAATTATAGTTGATTTCCAAATACAATTATTATACATTTTTTCATGTAAAATTTTAGGTAAAAAGATTATTTTTGTAACAAAATGAGTATTACGAGTCAGAATATAATGGCCCTGATTATCAAAGTAATACTGCTAAGAGAATTTCAAATATTTAGAAGTCCGGGACTTATCATTAGGGAATGGCCAAATGCCTCATTTGGGAGGCATGGGCATGTGGTTAGTAAGCAAAATTGTTAGAAGATATGGTAAGCCTCCTGGCTTTCTTTCATGGTGAGGAGGTCGCTAAGGTGAAAGCATATTCAAAGAGAAATCATAATTGTGTGACAAAGAGCAGATAATTTTTTTCAATGCCAATGTCCAGAATTAGGTGAAAGCTCTGCCGTACACAACGGTGGGAGATAAAATAGCAATAAAGACTGCCACCAAAAGATATATCTAGGGAAATCTTTTTGAGGAAAAACCCAAATCGAAATGAAAGTATACTACAGCTGAATTATTCAGCTTCAAGTTAATTTTAGTAGAAGGCGCAATCTCAATATAGCCACTTAAACATATTAACTATAAGAATGAATTATAAGAATTTTGGGAGTTCCCTGGAGGTCTAGTGGTTAGGATTTGGAGCTTTCACTGCCGTAGCCTGGGTTCAATCCTTGGTTGGGGAACTGAGATCCTGCAAGGTGCACAGCTTGGCCAAAAAAAAAAAAAAAAAATATATATATATATATGTACACACACACATATATATATGACTTTTAACTGTTAAGCAAACCCATATGAATGCTGTATACAGTGTTCTAATATCTAATGAATCATTGAATCCATTGGTATTTACTTATCTTTTCTTTACATGCTCTCCCATTATAAGAGATAGCCCCTTTTTTTGTGTGTGTGTGTGGTATGCGGGCGTCCCTCTGTTGCGGCCTCTCCCGTTGCGGAGCACAGGCTCCGGACGCGCAGGCTCAGCGGCCATGGCTCACGGGCCCAGCCGCTCCGCGGCATGTGGGATCCTCCCAGACCGGGGCGCAAACCCGGTTTCCCTGCATCGGCAGGCGGACGCGCAACCACTGCACCACCAGGGAAGCCGCCACTGCTTATTGATAAAAGTGCTGCTTACTCTGAACAACTTAATTTCACAGACTCTTCATAGCATTATGTCTCTCACTAGTGCCTCTCCCTTCCTTTTTCATACCATCTTCTATTTATTCAAGTAACTGTAGGCACTCAAAGAAAAAAAATAGCAACTTTCAGGGAATAAACAGGTGAATATAGAAACAACTTAAAAAAAAAGAATTATGTCAATAGACAAACAAGGGTCAATTAGAACTTCTCAGAAACTCCTCTGCTTTCTTTAGCCTTTGTTAATCTTGATTGTTAACCTGGTCTACTCTTCACACAAAGGTTCTCAGAAGAAATGCTGGATACCAAGAATGTTTCCTGGCATGCCCCATGCAAGTGGAGGGTGAGTTATACCCATTACTGTTTTGTTTTTTGTTGTTGTTGTTGTTTTAACATCTTTATTGGAGTATAATTGCTTTACAATGGTGTGTTAGTTTCTGCTTTATAACAAAGTGAATCAGTTATACATATACATATGTTCCCATATCTCTTGCGTCTCCCTCCCTCCCACCCTCCCTATCCCACCCCTCTAGGTGGTCACAAAGCACCGAGCTGATCTCCCTGTGCTATGAGGCTGCTTTCCACTAGCTCTCTATTTTACGTTTGGTAGTGTATATATGTCCATGCCACTCTCTAAATTTGTCACAGCTTACCCTTCCCCCTCCCCATATCCTCAAGTCCATGCTCTAGTAGGTCTGTGTCTTTATTCTCGCCTTACCCCTAGGATCTTTCTGACTTACTTCACTCTGTATGACAGACTCTAGGTCCATCCACCTCACTACAAATAACTCAATTTCGTTTCATTTTATGGCTGAGTAATATTCCATTGTATATATGTGCCACATCTTCTTTATCCATTCATCTGTTGATGGACACTTAGGTTGCTTCCATGTCCTGGCTATTGTAAACAGAGCTGCAATGAACTGTTAATGCCCGTGGAAAAGCGAATTCAAGAATGGATACTACATTCTTCAGTACTAAATTTAGATCCCCATTACATATACTACAACTGGCTTCTGAGAGTAAGATGACTGATTTTTTTTTTTGAAAAATTTAAGTCTGGAGAAGGACTTTCAGGGACCTGGGAGGAGAGGGAAATGGTAAAGGCCTTCAGATGGCATAGTCGAACTTGACTATCTTTGAAATAAGCAACCCTCTCTCTCCTCCCATTCTTCCTCCTAAATAACCAACAGGCTCTTAAATACAGGTCCAAAATACCACTCTGCCATCCCCGTGTAACCTTATCAGCCAACAGTGGGCTACGGAGAATTGACTAAAGTGTAAAGAATGCCCCAGGAGTTATGGCCCACATCCCTGGTATCTTACAAATACCTGCCAACTGTGTTCCTATTTCAATTTGTTTTTATTCTTCTAGGCCTTTTCCCTATGCACATGGGCATACATTCATTTTAAAAATACAGTGTGATAACACTGCATATATGTACCAGTGAACATGCCTGCACACATTCCTGATTTTATGCTTACAACAAATTCTTTGACATTAAATTTTGGGGCCAAAAGGTTTGCGAATTTTTAAGGTTCTTAACACATACTACCAAAACCACCCTCCAGAAATGTACCATTTAATATTCTACCAGCAGAATATGAAAGTGCTTATTATTTCCTACTCTTAAACTCTGTGAATATGTTTCAGTAACTGCAAATATTTACATAGGTGAAAATGGAATTTTGCTCATTTACTTTGTCTTTTGTGAACTGACTGATAATGACTTTCCAATTTTTCTACCATGAAAGTTCAACTTTTTCCCTTTTAATTTGTAAGAGTTTTTAAATATATTATAGATATTAGGCATTTGCCATGGATGTGTTCCTATTTCAAAAAACATGAGTATCAAGTGCAGAGTAAGATAGGAACTTATTAGCTCAACACACAATGACACATAAAAACTATCATGTAAAATCAGCTAAGTAGGGACTTGCCAGGCACTCAGTGGTTAGGACTCTGTGCTTCCTCTGCAGAGGGCACGGGTTCGATCCCTGATCAGGGAACTAAGATCCCACAAGCTGTGCGGTGCAGCTAGAAGAATTCAGCTAAGTAAAGACTTGGTAATCAAATATAAGGAATCAATTATGTGACTCCTACATTTATATAACAATAAGAAAAAGAACAGCTGTCTGATTGTTCATTAAGAAATAGACCATTTGTCTTATTATTGTGACTTATACATTATTATAGGTAAAAATTCCAATAGACAAATTATATTCTGAAAAGTTTACATTTTACTGTTTAGGGCTTTCTGGGCTCTCCATAATAAGAGAAAGAACCACATTGCAGGGCTACAGGTCCTCAGTTTCTTTTTTTCTACAACAAAAAGGTATTTTAAACTGGAGCCTTCTTAGATATCTTCTACTCCTAACCTTCTCAAAGGCTTTGAGAGGGCATCATGCTAATACAGCTAATATGCCAAAAGCGGCTTACCAATATTAAGTTTCAAAGGCAAGAAATAGACTCAGCTATGATCCACAGTTCATATTACATGAAATGGTTGAGAAGCACAAAACACTGACATGATAGTATACCAGTTAACATAGAAATGGTTTTATCCTGAGATCTCTGATGATACAGAACTCTACCACACGCATATACACAATAGTTACCACGTGACAGGTCTGATAGGACCTTTTGGCCATTAAAGGATGCAAGAGATAGCAGTAATCGAGCTAAACACAGGTGCAAGCTTACCTGGAATATTACCACACGGAATTTGTTCTTCTTCATTATTTCTTCTTGCTTGGTTTCAACTTTTTTGACGTGAGTTTGTTGCTTCTCCACTCGGGCCCTCACTTCTTTAATGTGAGCACTGATCTTTTGCGTTTTCTCCAACAACTTGTTAATGACATAACCTGTGTTGCTGTGTGACTGTGAAAACTTCAGCATGTCAATCTGGACGGACTTTATGGCATTTTCCATCTCCCTGTGTCTCTCCTCTATCCTCTTCTGGCTGGCCTGCACGCTGTCCACGATGGCAGCTACTTTGTCCAGCACAGTCACGATGGTAAGAGCAGCGTCTTGGTCTTCATCTTCTGTCACACTCGACAGGCGATTCTGGTGGATTTTATCAGCATTTGAAGCAGACCCATTATGCTCCATTTTATTTATTTCTCAGTGAAAGATGTCTTAGCACAATCAATCTGGCACTGAGAGCAAAAAGTTAGCTTGATAACAGGGAACAGGGTTGTTTAAAGGGTTGGAAACCCCACCCCTGGAGACTGGTCAAGTATTTGTAACTACAAATACCCATACGTGACTGTTCTGCAATATGAACCCTTGCAAAAGCACTGGGTGCTGTTCCAAACATGCTTACTGATGACTAAGGGACTCAAATAAGACTGTGTGGGTAGAAGAGGAAAGCTTTTTAAAAAAAAAGTTGCCTAAAGCCACCATGTTACTAATATTAAGCCTAGAAGCCAAATAACCAACAAAAGCAAACTCTAAGCGCTGAGTGAAGCTTCTATCTTTAGACAATTTCAAGCAGTATTTGTAAAAGCAAATGGGAATTTTGAACTGAAATTTGCTTTTTCTATTAATTTCACATATTAAACATACTGATATGTCAATATCAAAGAATACAGTAAATAAACACACCAAAACAGAGGCCGTATAGTGAAAACATTATATTATAACATGCTTTTCCAAACCAAATATTAAAATTAATATTTTGAACATATTCTTAAATTCTACATGCATACTTCTGAATACCTAAACTACATGTTAAACAGCTGAATACATTCTATTCACACTTCAGATCTTTAAACACCAACAATCTATTAGTATAGCTATTACTACAGGACAAATTTGGATAGAGGTCTTAGATGATTTTTAAGCTCATGTGAAGAGCACCAATCGTTAACAATCATTTTTGCATTTATTCACAAACACTGATACAATTGGTTTATTTATGTTAAAACAAATATTTCTTTAAAAATGAATGTGTATAGAAGTAATTTAAATGATAGAGTAGGCTTTATTCCAATCTGTTTGTTAAACAGACTATTTTCACAACATCTAAATCTACTTTTCAGTGATCCGTTCCATCATTGCTACCATATACTTTTAAAAATTCAGAATTATTTTTTCAGAGAGAAAGGATCAAATTCCAGTCCATACAGCTTATAAATATTTTACATCTAACACACACAGCTTTACAATTCATGCGATAGGCAGTGTCTAAAAAATCGGTTAATAAATCTCAAAAACATTGAAATGTCTAAACACAGAGTCTTCTAGATTTTTTTTTGTAAGAAAAGTAATCTGTAAACATCTTTACCTTCAGTTCATGCTTGGTCATTTGCTGTGGTCATTGTGGAAGAAGTGAGTCTGACTTTATAACCATTTGTGAAGTGGTCCATCTTTGCAAAAATATTACATTCCATGGGTAAAGAACAAGTCTTAGAATTACCATGTGGTACAAATTTGTGAAATCAATTTCTGTATTTAAAAACATAAAACAAAGACTACTAAACAGTCCAAAACTGTTGTAGCTGAATATTCTAAATACGAGCCAACAGTACTACACTAAAAATGTCCAAAAATAAGGCCTCTGAAATAAATATTTCCATTCTTTAAAAAAAGACAAATGTACATCACATGGTCAGTGTACATATAAAAGTTATCAGTTTAAACCATTCTGGATGATGTATCTGAAGTAAAATGACCTAGGTTTTGCTTCTGTCGTCGTCCTCTATTGTTTTTAGGGCATTTTCTGTTGAATTGAGAAAAAAAAAAAAAGAAAAATGTCATTTTGTTTAGGATATTTCAAATGTTTCCAGAGTAACACACACTTCACACGTAAAGCCATATTGCATGTGACCACATGAAAGGGAAACAGACGCTATTTGATGAGAGACCAACGTGTCAGACTGTCATCTTCTCTATAAAGCTGGGAGGTGAGAGGGTTAGATATATGATGCAGGTATGAATACAATGAAACTCACTCCTGGGGTCTCCCCTGCTGCATGTGCATCCCCAAGAGGAATCCCCACCCTTCTTCTGGCCTGGCAGCTCCCAAGACACAGTGACTGCTAACATATAAACTTGTGACAGTAGAAAGGCTCCTGGCTTATGTACTTTCCCTGAACATGATGACACCCCCAAAAATGACAAGGACAGCTTAAATGAAGGAGAAATCAGGAAGAAATGTGCTTATTAACCTCATATCAGAATACACAGGAAATGCCTAGTGATTTTAGACAGTAACTAAGAAGAAGTCATTCCACACCCTGCTAGGGCACACCACAGAACCCAGAATAGAACTGCCCTCCGGGGCAGAAGGGATATTCCTCGACTCTGCTCTCACTGTTCCGTACATGTTCCTCCGTGGGGGTATAAAGCTCATCGTGCCGTCACTGCTCTTGTGCCTGCCCACTAGAATGCAAACATATCAGCTCTTACTGTGCACAAAGTGCTATGCTACACAACATGGAATAAAGGGACTGAGATGAGTTCCAGTAATTCTGAGTTTGGACTCTGCGAGAAACTAGCTGTGCAACCTTCTCTTCCTATAACTAAATATTAAAGTTGGACTAACCTCTAAAATCTCTGCCAGCAAGGAACTTATAATCTAATGGAAAGAAAGTCTTGAGAGAATGAGTGCTTCTACCGTAAGGTTCCAGGTTTTTTTCAGTTTCAAAGAGCACTCACTACTTTGTCTTGACTTAAAAGCCTTGATGGTAACGCTTCCATTTTACATACTGTTTTTCACAGATTTTATCTTACTCATCCTCATAAAAACACTTGGAGGTAGACAGTGATGGAATCATCTCCATTTCATAAATGGGGACACTGGTTGAGAGGGCAAGCAACGCTCTGCAACTGTCACAAACTCACCTTGACATTGGACAAGTTCCAACTTCCCAGGACCACGGTTTTTTCATCTATACAATAAAGGGGTTTGGCTAAGGTGATGTTCAACATGAAAGAAGATTACAAGCATAAAAGAAGAAAATTTCACTTATGCAGTCTTGATAAGTGGGTCAGTGAGAACATCCTTTTAAAGGAAGATTCCTCATATGTAACAGCCACCCCAGGATAAGTGAACAGCTGTCCCGTAATGGACTATGTGGGAGAGGCACTCCTTAAAAATGCAATGCAGATAAGTCCAAGTGCATAATTATAATATCCTAAATCCACATGAGCAAGACATTCTAGAGGAGAAAATGCCACAATAAAAAGCCCTCAGCGAGAGACCTGTGATAAATTCAATGAGGTGACCCTTCAGACATAGAGATGGAGGGCAGTGAAGACACTGTAACACAGTTAAAAATAAATATATGGCAATGCTGACATGTCTGTGAAGGCAGCAAATGCATTTGGGGTATAAATTGGGGGGGTACTACCTTGAAAACTACTTGCCGGGTATCTTTAATTTAGTCGTTGAGGATTACAGCACAGTGAGAATCAAAGCAGCGAGCTGGACAAAAGGCTGGATAGGATCTGTATAAAGGGCTGAACTATCCCTGTGATCTTGGCTAAGATACTTCCCATCCCAGGGCTCCAGTTTCCTCACTTCTCTAGAATGAAGGGGTTGAATGCAAAGTAACTTCCTGCTGACTTTAACATCCTTTGATCTTAAAGATGGCACTATCACTGGGCCTCAAAATCTTCTCTTACCTTTACCTTATTACCTTATTTCTTTCGTTCATCTTCCAAATCATCTGTTACTCCACTCCTGTTTTACTCTAATAATGTCCTAAATGGTCTCCCCCAACCTCACATTTTCTCTCCTCTGGTGAATTTTTCAGATGATACTCAGATTAATGCTCTGGAAAAATGGTTCATACCAAGTCCCTCCCCTGTTCAAAAACCCTGAACCACTACAAAATTAGGTTTGAACCTTGCTCCCATGCAATGGTCATACTTGGCAAATATATTTCCCAAGATGACTCAACATAGACCCTCCTCCTCTTGGTGGTTCAGTGGAAAGAGGAATGATTTAGGAAATGAGGCAGCACCAAATCCAAATCCAGACACTTCCACTTGCTAGCTGGATGACCACAGGCAAATTACTTAACCTCTGAGCCTATGTTAAATAGCCACAGGCAGCCCTGCTGTTACATGGTAGTTTTCTTTTCTATTTTCTCTTTGTGCTGTCATTATTTTTTATAATATTATGTCTCTACTTTAATCTACTGTCAAATTTTATACTCAGTAGTCTTGCCTAAGGGCAGATCATCTGTTCTACAGAATAAAAGTCCACTGGCTTTAGTGCTTAAATTTTATGAAAAATATCTGCTACTCAGAGAATATTTTTTATCATTTCTAGATTTATCGTTTTAGCTCCAGATGGCTGAGACCACTGAAGATCTGCTTCTATCCTGTCTTTGGATAGAAGAGCCATAAATCCATTATGGCCTGCCAATATCTGCACTTGATAAATTCCAACCCTCTGCCCAGAATAATACAGAAAAGTATAGAGATGATGTTTATGGGACTCTGAACCAAGCCTTAAAGGGGGTAGGACAAAGCAAGCAAGAAGAAAAGACATGAGACTGGGAAGCATAAAGACAAGATGAACTTAATTTGCTTTGACTTCTCCCAGGTCCAGTTCAGTTCTGACTTACATATTTCCACTTAGCCTGGAAAACACCCATTTTTAGGCTAACTGCACTCCAAATATGTCCTTTAGTTTGGGAGTTAGTTATGGTAAACTCCAACAGTTTTAGTTATGATAGAGAATTTTGAAGTTTAATATTTATGACTGTATTCCAGAAAATGAAGCAACGTTAAGACAACATATAAAAAAGCAGTTTTCTTTAACCTCTGATTTCTTCCCTTATTATATTTACTATGGATAAAGTATATTCTTAGGGCATAAGACCTAATCAGTTCTGCAGGACTTAAAAAGTTTCTGCATGGCTCTTAAGTGCATGTGCAGACCATTCTGCTACCATCACTGTCCCTAAATTCAGTGCTTGATGCACACACATAGTTCTAAGATCTCGAAATTCCTTTATGCCACTGAATATCCTCACGCTTCCTCTGCTTGAAGCCTGTAACCCTGGGAGTGAGTTCTTGACCAAATTCTAAAGCGGCAAGACACTCAGAGGTCAGACCTACATGGAAACCTTAGAGAACTGATGCTAGGATTTCTTCCTAATAGGCTGGTGGACATAAAGTCCCTATCATTTTGAGTGTTTCAAGGTTCTTCTTTAACAGCCACCCACCTCTAATTGAAAGTGGTGTTTCTTAGGCCATTACCTACCTTGTTATGCACATGACAATTGCTACTATAATGGCAATCTGTACAGCTCCAATAATTGCTGCAATAAGAACATGAGTGAGCTTTTGCCTACTTGGCACTACATAGAGAATACTAAAGTCTGTCTTTTCACAGTGCTGTCCAGTGTAACCAGATTCACATCTGAAAAAGGGGAAAAAAAGGATTCCTATAAATTTCAATAATTCCAGGTTTTAAAATTAAAACATACAAAAGAATGACAAACTTAAACAAAAACAGCAAATCAGGCACTCTCCCACCATCTAAAAAAAAAATATTGCCATCATTGTATTTCCTTCTACTCTTTCTAAGATGACTATTTTATAAAGTGCTTCTTCCACTTATCATTATATCACATTAATTTTAAAGTTGCTAAGTAGTCTTTATACTACTTTATTACTGCCATTTAAAAATGGATTCACAATATCCCATTCAGTGGTTATAATACAGCTAACTTATCTATTCCTTGCTCTTAGACATATCAGTTATTTTCCATTTTTCAGAATTATGAATTAGGTGTGGTGGATATTATGATGAATGTGCACTTTTCTAAATTTAGTGTTATCCCTTAGGCTAGATACTTGGAAGTGGGATTATTGAATAAATAGGTATAAACATTTACAGTTCTCTGAACATAACACCAAATTATATTCAAGATACTTTTCAGTACACATAATATAATCATTTAAAATGCAGGGGGGGAGATGAAAATAAGTTATTAATGACAGAAACACAGCCAAGCAGTCAAATAGGTGTGAATCTTAGAAATTATCTGAATTCCAATTAAAAGTAAATAAAAAGGCAACATCAGGTGATGATAGTAATTTGACAGGGGGAAACATTTAAGATACTTAATAGAAAATTCACATTTTTTAGTTGACAGAAGCAAAATGTGTAAATTAGCCAGCCTTCGGTTAGAACTGATTAATAAAACATCTGATGTATAAGGATATTTATTAATGACCCACACTTCATTACAAAAAAATAATTTTTAATAAAACACACATAGCAAGAAAGAAACCTGGAAGCAAGTAAACAGGGGAAGCCAGGGGTGATGTGAGTCCACCAATCCTACCCTTGAGGTTCCTAGCCACCTGCCAGAAGGTTGCACACTGGGTTCTAAGCTTCCTAGCAGACAAAAAATAGTAGTACAGTAGATATACAGATCGGAAAACATAATTGAGAGCCCATAAATACACCCATACATCTATGGTCAACTGATTTTCTACAAGGGTGCTAAGACAACTTGATGGGAAAAGAACAGTCTCTTCAACAAATGGTGCTGGGACAATTGGGCATCCACATACAAAAGAATGAAGCTGGACCTCCTTCTCACAACATACACAAATTAAGTCAAATGGACCACAGATCTAAATGTAAGAGCTAAAACTACAAAACTCTTGGGGGGAAAAAAGGAAAGTAAATATTCATGACCTTAGATGAGGCAATGATTTCTTCATATGACAACAAAAGCAACAACAAAAAAGTTAAATTGGGCTAAATCAAAATTAAATCTTTTGTACATAAGGACACTATCAAGAAAGTGAAAGATAACCCACAGGAGAAAATTTTTGCAAACTATTTATCTGATAAGAGACTGTATCTAGAATATATAAAATTACTATTACAATTCATTTT
This sequence comes from Physeter macrocephalus, assembly GCF_002837175.3. Classification (NCBI taxonomy): domain Eukaryota; kingdom Metazoa; phylum Chordata; class Mammalia; order Artiodactyla; family Physeteridae; genus Physeter; species Physeter macrocephalus. The sequence goes on from NC_041222.1 coordinate 23,553,487, forward strand.
AAAAAAGACAAAAAAATACAAAATAGGCAAAATATCTGAATAGACATTTCTCCACACAAGATAGATACATGACAAATAAGCACTAACATCCTTAGTCATCATGGAAATACAAATCAAAACCACTATATGATGAGGTATCTAATATACCCATTAGAAATCAAAAAGTCAGATAAGGGCTTCCCTGGTGGCGCAGTGGTTGAGAGTCCGCCTGTCGGTGCAGGGGATACGGGTTTGTGCCCTGGTCTGGGAAGATCCAACATGCCGCGGAGCGGCTGGGCCCGTGAGCCATGGCCGCTGAGCCTGCGCATCAGAGCCTGTGCTCCGCAAAGAGAGAGGCCACAACAGTGAGAGGCCCGCGTATCGCAAAAAAAGAAAAAGTCAGATAATAACAGGTGATGACAAGGTTACTGTAGAGAACATAAAATGATGCAGCCACTTTTGATAACAGTCCAGCAGTTCCTCAAAAAGTTAAACATAGAGTTAGCATTTAGCCCAGCAATTCCACTCCTAGGCAATTACCCAAGTGAAATTAAAACATATGTCCACACAAAAACTTGCAAAACATTATTCAAGACAGCATTATTCATAATAGCCAAAAAGTGGAAACAGTCCAACTATTCATCAACTGGTAAGTGGATTAAAAAATACCCATCCAATGAAATATTATTCAGCCACAAAAAGGAACAAAATACCGATATATGCCACAACATGGATAAACCTTGGAAACAGTATGCTAAGTGAAAGACACAGAAGACCACATATTATATGAATATAATCCACTTAAATGAAATAACCAGAATAAATAAATCTATAGAGACAAAGTAGATTATTGGTTGTCTAAGGCTGAGGAGGATGGGGAGATTTGGGAGTAATAGCTAAAGGGTATAGAGTTTCCTCTTGGGGTAATGAAATGTAAAACTGACTGTGGTGACTGCACAACTCTGTGAATATACTAAAAACCATTGGATGAAGGAAAGAAGGGGAGAGGAAAGGAGGGGAGAGGAGAGGAGAGGAGGGGAGGGGAGGGGAGGGAAAGGGGAGGGGAGGGGAGAAGGAAAGGGGAGGGGAGAAGGAAAAGGAAATGGAAAAGGAGGAGGAAAAGGAAGAGATAAAATCACAGATACAAAATACAATCTCCACAAAATGAAATCAAGCCAGTTGTTCAAAAGAATCACAGTAATTGGACAACTACATGTAAAAGAATGAGATTAGAACATTTCCTCACACCATATGCAAAAATAAACTCAAAATGGATTAAACCTAAACATAAGACCTGAAAACCACAAAACACCTAGAAGAGAACATAGGCAGAACACTCTGACATAAATCGTAGCGATATTTTTTTGGATCTAGCTCCCAAGGCAAAAGAAATAAAAGCAAAACTGAACAAATGGGACCAAATGAAACATAAAAGCTTTTGCACAGCAAAGGAAACCATAGACAAAACGAAAAGACAACCTACTGAAAGGCAGAAAATATTTGCAAATGATATGACTGATAAGGAGTTAATACCCAAAATATATAAACAGCTCATACAACTCAATATCAAAAAAACAAACCAATCAAAAAATGGGCAGAAGGGACTTCCCTGGTGGTCCAGTGGTAAAGAATCCGCCTTACAATGCAGGGGATGCAGGTTCGATCCCTGCTCAGGGAACTAAGATCCCACATGCCATGGGACAACTAAGCCTGCATGCCACAACTACTGAGCTCACGCACCTCAACTAGAGAGACTGCATGCCACAAACTACAGAGCCCATGTGCCCTGAAGCCTGCGTGCCACAACTAGAGAGAGACTACCCACACGCCACAGCTAGAGAGAAGCCCGCATACTGCAACGAGGAGCCCTCGCGCCACAACTTAAGATCCCACATGCCTCAACGAAGATCCCGCGTGCCAAAACTAAGACTCAATGCAACCAAAAATAAAAATAAATTTTAAAAATTTAAAAAAAATGGGCAGAAGACCTGAGTAGACATTTTTCCAAAGAAGACACACAGATGGCTTACACATGAAAAGATGCTCAACATCGCTATTAACAAAATGTAAAACAAAAAAAAAATGAGATATCACCTCACATCTGTCAGAATGGCAATCATCAAAAAGTCCACAAATAACAAATGTTGGCAATGATGTGGAGAAAAGGGAACCCTCCTACACTGTTGGTGGGAATGTAAATTGTGCAGCCACTATGGAAAACAGTATGGAGATTCCTCAAAAAACTAAAATGGACCTACCTTATGACACAGAAATTCCACTCCTGGACATATATCCAGAAAAAACCAAAAACACTAACTTGAAAAGATACCTACATCCCAATGTTCATAGCAGCACTATTTACAATAGCCAAGATATGGAAGCAACCCAAGTGTGCATCAACAGACAAATGGATAAAGAAGATGTGCTATATATACACATATATATATATATATGTGTATATATATATATATATATATACACACATATATATATATGTGTATATATATATATATATATATACACACACATATATATATATATACACAATGGAACACTCCTCGGCCATAAAAAGGAATGAAATTCTGCCATCTGCAGCAACATGGAAGGACATAGAGAATATTATGCTTAGTGAAATAAGTCAGAGAAAGACAAATACTGTATATCACTTATTTGTGGAATCTAAAAAATAAAACGAATGTAGATAGCAAAAAAGAAACAGACTCACAGATATATAAAACAAACTAGTGGTTACCAGTGGGGAGGTGGAAGGGAGGAGGAGCAAGATAGGGGTATGGCATTAAGAGATACAAACTACTATGTTTAAAATAGATAAGCAACAAGGATATATTGTACAGCACAGGGAATTATAGCCATTATTTTGTAATAACTTTTAATGGAGTATAATGTATAAAAATACTGAATCACTATGCTGTATACTTGAAACTAATATAGTATTGTAAATCAAGTATACTTCAATTTAAAAAAATAAAGAATCACAGTTACTATTTTTAATAAATTTAAGGGAACTTTATCTCATTAGTCCTCACTTAAAGAGGGTACTTTCTGGGAATTCCCTGGCGGTCCAGTAGTTAGGACTAGGCGCTTTCAGTGCCAAGGGCACAGGTTCAATCCCTGGTTGGGGAACTAAGATCACCACAAGATGTGCGGTGTGACCAAAAAAAAAAAAAAAAAAAAAAGGAGGGTACTTTCTCATACAGAGAACATCATCCTCAATAATATAGCTGCAATAAATTCAATAATGAAGTCTCATAGGATTATTTAAAATAATGTCTTTCATGGTAGGCTAACAGTCAAAGCTCAGTGAAATAAAAATAGTTCCATAGGGAGCTATAATAATGTCCTAGTTATTCAGCTCTCTGACACTTTAGCTTAACCCAAAGATTAAAAATCAGAATATCAAAAAGAATGTATAGGCCATATATGATTCAGACAATCCTCCCTGGACATTATTTTCTGCGCCTGACTTTAGGGTTATACTCTTCAAATACCCAGAGCATTAACTTCTAGGTTAGCACTACTTCTTCTGTTGCTGATTAAAGGCAGATCCAGACATTTGGTCCTCTGCTGCCTATTCTTTCATCCCCATACTCTCCATAGTAATCTCATTCACTCCCATGGCCTCATGGGCTGACTCATTCACTCATCCATTTAACACATTTATTGAGCACCTGACATGTGCCAAGTACTAACATGGGCATTTGGGATACATCAGTGAACAAAGATCTCTGGCCTGTTTACCCTCTAGTCAGGGAGGGAGGGTCAAGAAACACGATAAGCAAATTAAATGGTTATGTTAGAAGGTGACATGTACTACACAAGAGAGAGAAGAGAGAGAACTAAGGGATAACATGAGTGCCAGGTATGGGCCAGGAAGGGAGGACTGCAACTTTAAGTAAGGTGGTCAAGGTAGGCTTCAGTAAGAGACATGTGAGTAAGGATGTGAAAGAGGTCAGGGAGTGTGCCATGTGGACAAGTGGAAGGACAGCATAACAGGCAAAGGAAGAGTCAGTGCAAAGGCCCTGAGGTAGGAGCATGAGTGCATGGTGTGTCCAAGAAATAGCAAGTATGGCTGGAGTGGGCCAGCCGAAGGGAAGCAGGGGACCAAGACAGAGAGGTAAAGGGGCCCACCTGTGAAGTTCTCCTCATTCAGAAGATGGAGGAGTTGCTGGAAGGGTGTTAGCAGAAGAAGGACATGAACAGACTTTTATTTTAAAAGTCTCACTCTGGCTGCTGTGTTGAATATGGACTATTTAGGATACAATCAGGAAGCCTACTGCATAATGCCAGAGCGGAAAAATGGTGCCTGGACTAGGAATGGCAGTGACAATGATGAGAAGTAATCAAATTCTGGATATATTCTGAAATAGAGTGAACAGGACTCCTCAACTGACTAAATATGGAGTATGACAGAGACAGAAGTCAAAGATGTATCAGAAGTGTTTTGTCTAAACCAATGAAAAGATGGAGCTGGCATCAACTGAGATGGAGAAGTTATAGATGGAATAGGTTTACGGGCAGGTAGACAGATCAGGAGATCAGCTTAGGTCCTGTTAGCTTGGGGTGTCAGACAACCATGTGAAAATGGCAGTGAGGGAGAGAGATCTGTGAGTCCCACACTGAGGAGAGAGGTCTGGGGGCCATTAGCATACATCATGTAAAGCCCTGAGGCTGGATGGAATCACTAAGGAAAAGGACCAGGACTGGATCCTGGTGGTACACCAACACTGAGAGACCAGGAAGCAAAAGAGGACCCAGGCAAGAAGGCTGAAAGGAATGGCCAGTGAGGTAGGAGAAAACCAAGAGAGTGTCGGTCCCGGAAGCCAAGTGAAGAATGCCTATCACACAGGAGGTCAAACGCCACTGATCGTTCAAAAGTAATTTAAGACTGAGAATTAACTAATGAATTTAGTAACAAGAACAGTCTCAGTGAAGTGCTGGGTGGCAAAAGTCTATTGGGGTGGATTCATGAGAGATGGGAAGTGAGAAACTGGACAGATTATAGACAACTGTTTTGAGTTCTTCTACAAAGGAAAGGACAGAAATGGGACAGTAGCTGGTAGAGGTAAGAATGAGAAATATCTTTCAAGATAAAAGAAATAAAAATATATTTATAAATATATTTTAAAATATATGTACACAAGAATATACGATAAGAAGAAAAAGGGGGGGACTTCCCTGGTGGTGCAGGGGTTAAGAATCCACCTGCGAATGCAGGGGACACGGGTTCGAGCCCTGGTCTGGGAAGATCCCACATGCCGTGGAGCCCGTGCACAACAACTACTGAGCCTGCGCTCTAGAGCCCACGAGCCACAACTACTGAGTCTGCGTGCCACAACTACTGCAGCCCACGCGCCTAGAGCCCAAGTTCTGCAACAAGAGAAGCCACCGCAATGAGAAGCCCACGCACGGCAAGGAAGAGTAGCCTCCACTCGCCGCGACTAGAGAAAGCCTGAGCAGCAACGAAGACCCAATGCAACCAAAAATAAATAAATTTATAAAAAAAAAAAAAAAAAAGAAGAAGATAAAGGGGGAGCACTGCTGGCAGTGATAGTAAAAAGTCTGTGGGCATTCTCCTCATATTGCTTCAGTTTTCTCAGTGAACTTGGAAACAAGATCATCAGCTGAGAGTGAGGATGAGAGAGGAGGTGTTGACAGTCTGAAGAGAGGGGTGACGGTATAAAGCAGTCACCTTATCTAGGAGAGGAGGATGAATGGACCGCAGTTATAGAGTGACTGCCGGCAGTGTACAGGGCCCACTGAGTATAAAGGTCAGTGAGACCAGTCAGTCTGGTGAGTGTAGGTATACAGCAGGCGGGAAGCTGGAATGAACCTGGATTATAGTTTTGTCAAGTGAGTATATGATGAAGCAAGACAGGGACTGCAAGGATTGACCACGAGTTAAGCTGAGTAAGGAGGCGATGAGGACATGCAGGGTGAGAGATCAATCAATTGGAAGCCCAGTGGGGTGGAAGGACTGCTGAGTAGGAATTAGAAGGGATATGCTGGAGATGGAATGATTCCCAAACACGCCGTCAATGTGCATCTGTCTCGTGAGTTCCAAAACCACAGATACCCAGTAGCCTACTAGGTAAGAGGATACCCCACAGGCACCTGAGACCAAGCATTACTAAGCTCAGTACATCATGTCCCCGCAAACCTCCTGCCCCCATTCTCTTTCCCCACTCAATTTTGCATCAGCCAGAAACCCGGGAGACTCTTTTTTTTTTTTAACATCTTTATTGGAGTATAACTGTTTTACAATGGTGTGTTAGTTTCTCCTTTACAACAAAGTGAATCAGTTATACATATACATATGTTCCCATATCTCTTCCCTCTTGCGTCACCCTCCCTCCCACCCTCCCTATCCCACCCCTCTAGGTGGTCACAAAGCACAGAGGTGATCTCCGGGAGACTCTTGATTCTTCCTTCCCATGACCCTCCACCAACTCCCACATTCCCATCTTCATACTCAACTGGTCACCAAAACCTATGGATTCAGCCACCTATTTTCTCTCTGCAACTTATCTCCTCATCTCATTCCCACTACAACTCCTTTACTTGGTTCAGGCTCTCACTGCTCACTCATACAGTCTCCTAACGTTCAGTCTTCTAATCCATTTTTCACCAAGCCACCAGGGTGGCTTTCAGATCTGACCACATCATTCTTATTTAAATCCTTAAATGGCTTCTCACTGCCTTTAAGACAGAGGACAACCTCCTGGGTTGGCACAAATGTCCCTGTAAGACTTGCCCCTCGTCCTGCAATGTCCTCCATGCCCCCTTCAGGTTGAAGTGCTTTTTTGAAGTCCCAAATCACCTCATGCATATCTATGTATGATAGCATTTTTCATATTATATTTTAATTGTGTATTATTTGTCAGTCGCTGCCACCAGACTGTACGTTTTTTTGAAGGCTAGATCCATGTCATATTTGAATTTGAGACCCCAGTGCCAGGTAGGATTTGGTACAAAATAGGCAATAAATAAACAAACTAATGATGGGATAATGCTAAAAGATTTTAACTTAATAATAGGACTGTGCCTAAAGGGTGTTCACCCCTGCCTGTTTACTGCTACTCAAACACATACACCTACCAGAGGAAATGCACGTGATGCTATGGCCTGTTTCTTGTGGACGCTATAAATGCTTAGACAAAAAAAAAAAAGATCACCTGCTTTTTGGAGTTACAAGAATGCAGAAAAGAGATTCTGTAGCAGTTAAGAAACACCTCTGGTCTGAAGAAGAGGGAAAAGTTGGCCATCATCACATGTCATTCAAAAACTATTTACTGAGTAGCTACTGGAAGCGGCCCTATGCCAGGCACTAGAGAGAGAGTGGTTAGCAGAGCAGAGTCCCTAACCTAATGGTATGTACAGTCTAATAACATCAATTGCTACTTCTTAAACACACATTGTATAACAGGCATTGTGCTCAGCACTTTGCATACACTAGCTCATTTAATTTTAACGACACTAGGAAACAAGTACCATTATTATTTTTTTTTTACAAATAAGGAAAATGAGGCTTAGAAATTTTAAGTAACTTCCAAAGGGCATAGCCAAAAACTGGCCAATCCGATATATGATTCCAAAGCCTTTAACTACTAAACCATTCAGTCTTCTTTTTTTTTTTTTAAACAAATTTGGTCTATTCTTCAGTTCTCCTTTCTGTTTTTGTTCTTTTCTTTTCTTTTCTTTTCTTTATTTTTATTTTTGGCTGCGTTGGGACTTCGTTGCTGCGCACCGGGCTTTCTCTAGTTGCAGCGAGCTGGGGCCACTCCGCCGCGGTGCACAGGCTTCTCACTGTGGTGGCTTCTCTTGCTGCGGAGCACAGGCTATAGGCGTGCAGGCTTCAGTAGTTGTGGTGCATGGGGTTAGTTGCTCTGCAGCATGTAGGATCCTCCCGGACCAGGGCTCGAACCCATGTCCCCTGCATTGGCAGGCGGATCCCCAACCACTGCACCACCAGGGAAGCCCCCATTCAGTCTTCTTACTGTCAATGAGTAAAATACTACAGAGTGACCTGGTATCACTTCATTATCAGGACATCATCCTCTCTCATCCCTCAATGTTAGGTATCTTAAAAGACACTCTATCCTAAGAGCACAACACGATCTGATCTTCTTTCAAGGTATGTATGTCACTGTGAGACAAGTATGAGGAATCCACTGTATGATTTTATTTTAAAACTGGTCTGTTCTCCCTTGCATGGCTGTATCTTTTTTTTAACATCTTTATTGGAGTATAATTGCTTTACAATGGTGTGTTAGTTTCTGCTTTATAACAAAGTGAATCAGTTATACATATACATATGTTCCCATATCTCTTCCCTCTTGCATCTCCCTCCCTCCCACCCTCCCTATCCCACCCCTCTAGGTGGTCACAAACCACCTAGCTGATCTCCCTGTGCCATGTGGCTGC
>NC_041222.1:23562258-23600795 GCF_002837175.3 Physeter macrocephalus
CATATGGTATTTGTTTTTCTCTTTCTGACTTACTTCACTCTGTATGACAGACTCTAGGTCCATCCACCTCACTACAAATAACTCAATTTCGTTTCTTTTTATGGCTGAGTAATATTCCATTGTATATATGTGCCACAGCATGGCTGTATTTTTTTCAATGTTCAGGAAAAGGGGTGGGGAGGTGGAGGCTGGTGCTAGCTCCTTCAAACACAAGAAAACCTTTCAATCAGGAAGAAGCAGAAAGCTTAACAAAGAATTCTTAATAACGATTAAAACAGTTTATAGTGTTTTGTTTTATTTTTTAAGTAGGAGGAGAGTGGGGCAGTGGGGGAAAGAGTCAGGAGAATGGAGCTAAAGGAATAGAGGAACCAGGAGACCTGGTTTCACACAGCTTTCTTTTACTTCTTGAGAGAAAGATTCACTGGCCAAACTGCAGCGGGGCAGGAGTGAGCAGAATGAGAGCAATCTCCCCCAGTCTGGAAACACTGCCTGGCCCACTAGACCATCCTGAGGTGGAGGACAAGCTCCCAGAAGCAGCGGCAAGAAGTGTTATCAGTACAGACACAGAAAAGCAAAAAGCACAAAGATCATCAGGTTGAGTATCAGGAAATTTGACACCTAGTTTTGTCTCAGCTCTATTTCTAACTTGCTACTGACTTTGAACAAGTCACATAACCTCTCTGGAATCACACAGTTGAAGATTCACACCCTTTCTGTTTCCATCTCTCATATCACACCTGATTCTACAACCATATTCCCGTATTTTTAGAAATCTACTTTACTATAAATTTTATTTGAGTTACATGTCCTCGGTTCTTAACACATTCTCTAGTCCCTCAAACCACTCTATGATAGATTGCCTAAAAACCAAAATAATGTTGGTTTATGGCATATTTTTATATTAAAAAGTACATAGCATAATATTAAAAATGTTAAGTCCATCTCAAAACCCTAATAGAACATCTGTTTTTGTTTTTGCATATTACTTGCCAATTTTTTCCAAATGATGCTAATTTATTTTTTAACTCAATTGCAAATAAATACTACCTTTTAGTAGTATTTTTAATCCCCATTTCATTGCCTTCTATAGAGCAGTGACCAATGATGGAAAAAATGTCTCACCTCTGATCTGGAGGTACTCTGACTTACCTACAAGAAGCCTTCTGAGTAGAATAAGTGAATTCACATTTTCCATGGATGCAGTAACCATTGAGGTTTTCAGGGCAAGGCATGTAGTTTCCAATATAAACATCTTCCCTTTGATCACTAGCATCTTACAAGAACATAAAACAGGTCAATAAACAGTGAAAAGCAAACTGAAAAATATGGACTTTTCAAAGGTTCTAAGGCAACAAATAAATTCACCCCTTGCTGGGTAATTTGGAAAGGAAATGTATCAGATAGGAGGCTGGACCAGAACCAAGGTCTCATTATGCCACAGACACAGCAGGTAGGCTCTTTAGACTCAAAGCATTTAAAAATATTTGCAGGATGTGACCACTGTGAGCTACTGCTGTTTGAAAACAATCTGCCAAAAAAAAAAAAAAAAACAAAACCTTCAACATCTTTGCTATAAAAATAAATGTTACTTCTAAAAGAAATCTCACCTCTGTGACAGAGAGATGGTGTATACAGCATTGGCTTTTGGAAAACTGACTTACTGTAACCATTCACCTTGAGGCTATGAAACTGAGGCCAAAGAACACTGGTATGGCAGAGAACAAGTATGAGATTCTGAAATTTTAGGATAAAAGGTTTATTTTGGAATGAAAACTATCCAGCATACTGATTTTTTCCCAAATGAAAATAGTTTTGCTGTTCTTTTTATATAGTTTTTCTTCGTATATGTTAGTATAAAAAAATTCAAATAATACAGAGAACAAATAAAAAAGAAATTTAAAATCACCTGAAATCCCTCTAACCGAAGAGAACCATTGTAAACATGTTAATGAACATCTGTTTGGACTTAGGCATACTGATTTGAACTGAACTGTGTTGAACTGAAGAAAATAAGAAGGGTGGTGAGTAATACCACTATCAGAATGGGAAGAGTCAGGAAGGAAAGATAGAAAAGGGCAGGAAAGATGAAGGCATGGAGACCCAGTCTTCTAAATCAATGATATTCATTCATTCATTCATTTCTCTCTATCCTTATTTGTCTCTTTCTCTCATATAGTTACATATGCACATACTCATTCACATACTCACACAATTTGGAATGGATTTTTTTTTTACTTTTTACTTAATACTTTAGTCTGCAGCTCTATGGACCCAGAGTTCCCCAATGTTTACAGGCCTGTCCATGTGTAGGAAAAACTCCCAGGCTTCCTGCCGTTTCATACAGTTCCAGCTTACAGATTCTGTGCATAATTAGCTGTGTGACATTGAACATAACACCCTCTCTAAGCCTGAGATTTCACAACTGTAAAGTCAGGACCACAACAGGACTATACTTCATGCAGTTTTGAGAGGATTATGTGAGATAATTAATGTACGTACAAGACCACTAAACCAACCAGCCCTCCATGTACCACATCATGCAACAGCAAAGGCTTATCTCCCCAAAATACAAATAAAGTGTTAATATAATCTGAAGAAAGTTAATGGAGATAAATTAAGAAGGAATAAATAGGAGGCTATGTGTATATCTGTTTATACAAGTGTGGGGAGAGGAAAAGCAAGAGAGAAATGGGAATAGAAGTACCAAGTGTGAAAAAACTGAGAACTGAACATGCAGATTTTTCTGGAGATCAAAATTTACATACAAAAGGAAAAAAATTTTAATGATTATTAAGCTCAAAGATAAGATAACTACAGCAGAGAGTATCACGTCATCCTTAACAAGACCAAACTTATGTCACTTTACCTCAAATTTTATATATTTACATTATACTAATTTATGCCTAGGAAGAGAACTAAACTAGGAGAAATCCAACACGTAAAGTCTCAATTTTAAGGGTATCTCTGCTATTTTGTAACCTTAGTCAAATCATTTCTGAGAGTTGAATGAGATCAGCAAAGTCTATCAGAAGTATAATACAAGACATGTACATAATTTTTTATTTTCTAGTAGTCATATTTTTAAAAAGTAAAAAGAAATAGATAAATTAGTTTTAATCATATATTTTATTTAACCTAATATATCAAATAAATAGCATTTCAACATATATAATCAACACATAAAATTTTGATAGATTACATTCTTTTTTCTCAAATAGGTCTTCAAAATCTGATGAGCACTCCACACTCACAGCACATCTCAATTCCAACTAGCCACATTTCAAATACTCAGTAGTGTCACACGTGGCTAGTAGCTACCGTATTGGACAACACAGAATAGATGACTTACTCATTTATCATCATTCATCACCTTCCATATGCCAGGGACTCTGCCAGGTGCCAGGGATAGAAAAATGGTTAAGATATATCCTGTCCTCAAAGGGCATATACGGTCTCCTCCAGCTCCCAAACTGTAATTCTGCTGTGGCAAAAGAAATCAATCCCTCCTTTGGGCTGCTATAACTCTAGTACCCACTTCTGTACTACAATACTCACGATATTGTCTTATAACTATTTAGGTTTTTTAAATCAGTCTCTACCATAAGACTGTGAGCTCCTTGAGAATCTAGATGCTTGTAATACTCATTTCTGTATAACCCCTGACCCCTAGCATGTAGTACTTTCTTGCTATGGTATCAAGCCAAAAGTACTATTCTACCTTCGCAACCAAGCCATTAAGTGACTCGAGAAATGCAACTGTCTCCCATAGTGCTTATCACCACCCTGCAACTTCTCAGAACATGATATTTTCATGGTATGATACACCAGGAAGTATATAATAATGGGATTATAGAGACTGAGGCTATGTACTAACCTATAATAACAAAGTCCTATAAAGTGTATAACAAAAAGACTGTATTGGTCTATAGAGGCTGTGGTAATGTACTAATCTACCATAACCGAGTCCTAGAAACAGCAGGAAATTTCAAGAATAATGCAGAGCTGAAAGCGATCAGAGAATTCACATGCATGATAGCAATAAGAAAAAGTTATCGAAATTAATAATGGGTTTTGAGAAATTAATAGACAAAGTATGACAGCAAGAGCATTTATTGAATGAATTAATAAAGAATGTGGTATCAAGCTCTAGACAAAGCAAAGCCATATAAAACATGGACACGTCTATTAAGACTTTGAAATCTGTGTCTATTCCAGAGTCCAAAGTCAGCATCCTGCTCAGTGCCGGCACCATTCATTCTTTTATACTTACATACTATTTCTGTGCACATCCATATGCTCAGCTAATCTACAGAAGGTATAAAGAAAAAGTGGTCACAGTCCCTACCCTTATGAAGCTTATAATCAATTTAGGGAATCACACAAAAAGCTGAACAACAAAAGGGAAGGGGTCCCACATGACAGTGTACAACAAAATACCAAAAGAAGGTTTTACAAGGTGCTATGGAAATTCACATGCAAAGGATAACTCATTTTAGGCAAAATAACCCAGGGAAGGATTCACAGAAAAGGTAGGACTCAAGTTAGGTCTCAAAGCATAGACAGATTTAGATAGAGGAATGGTGGAAACCAAAAGACAGGTATATAACGCACCTGTTCTCACTCTCAAGAACGAGAGTTAAATGGACCTAGCAAGAGCTGTACATTCAGACTGGAGAAAGGTGTAAGTCAAAGTTGGAAAAATAAGCTGAAATCAGAGTATGGAAAAATTTGAACCTCAGGTGAGAAATGTTTTCTTAATCATATGGACAGGGAGGACCCTGAACTCCTCTTAGCTGGAAAGCAACACAATGAAAGCCACGTTTTACAAAAGAAGTTAACTGAAAGTGGTTACCTAGGGCTGGTGGTTCGGAGGCAATGAGGAGTGACTAATGGGTGTGAGGTTTCTTTTGAGGGTGATGAAAAATGATCTAAAATTAGATTATGATGTGATGCTAGTACAACTCTGCAAATATACTAAAAAAACACTGAATTGCACTCTTTAAACAGGTGAACTTAATAGAATGTAAATTATATCTCAAAAAGCTGTTAAGAATTAATTGGAAGATAAAGGTAAAACCTGGTGACCAATTAGGAGGTTACTACATAATCCAAACTGTGGCACTGAAAAGCCTGAGCTCAGAAGTAGGAATAGATATTAGAAACACAGGAAAAAATAAATATGGCTGGAAGATGCTTTGGAAAGTAAATGAGCTCTGAAACTCAGATCTGAAAGGGTCCTTGGAGGCCATTTGGTCTGATGAAGGAATTTCTTTAGTTATAGCCTCGAGATCCCATTTCTACTTAAACACTTCCAGAGATAAGGAACGCAACATAATACAGTTAATCCCAATACTATCAAATTTTCCTCATGTTAAGTGAAATCTCTCTCTCATTAACTTTGTGTGAATTTCCCCATGTCTGCTCACCACCTAACCCACTGCCTATCAATTTTTTTTCTTAAGGTCAAACTCCCCCAGTTCCACCCTTTATATAGTCTGCAGCAACCAACCCACTAACATTTAAGTGCTTAGTACAACAGAACTCTCCTCCTTATTGAAGATGCTCCTAATATAGAATTGTGTAAAACAACTTTACTTCAGAGAGGATAAACAATTGGTCAATAAACATACGACAAGATGCTCAACATCACTAATCATTAGGGAAATGGAAGTCAAAACTACAAGATAGCACCTTAACACCCATTAGGATGACTACTACCCCAAAACCAGAAAATAACAAGTATTGGCAAGGATGTAGAGAAATCGTAACCCTTGGGCACTGTTGGTGAAAATATATAGCAGTACAGCCACTAGGGAAAACAGTATGGTGCTTCCTCAAAACATTGAAAGTAGAAGTACCTTATGATCCAACAATTCCACTTCTGGATATATACCAAAAAGAAATGAATGCAGGGTCTCAAAGAGATAGCTATATACCCATATTCATGGTAGCATTATTCACAATAGCTAAAACAGGAAGCAACGCCAGTGTCCATCAATGGATGAGTGGATAAACAAAATGTGGTATATTCATACAATGGAACATTATTCTGGCCTTAAAAAGGAAGGGAATTCTGACATATGCTATAATATGGATGAACCCTGAGGACATTATGTTAATTGAAACAAGCCAGTGACAAAAAGACAAACACTGTATGATTTCTACTTATGTGAGGTATACAGAGTAGTCAAAATCATAGAAACAAAAAGCAGAATGGTGGTTACAAGGGCTGAGGGGAAGGGGAAATGAAGAGCTGTTGTTTAATGGATATAGTTCCAGTTTCACAAGATGAAAAGACTTCTAGAGATGGATGGTGGTGATGGTGGCACCACACCATAAATTTATTTAATACCACTGAACTAAACACTTAAAAGTGGTTAAGATGGTACAAGTTGTTATATATATTTCACCACAATAAAAAAATTGCAAAAATGACTCTAATGTGAGCCTAACAACAGGAGAGAGAATGTAGTAAACTGAGTTCAAATTTAGACCTCCAGTCCTCCGAAAGGTATTTATTAAGCACCTATCATGTTCCAGGCAAGACGGTAGTTCCTGGAGGTTCAGGCAATGGCAGTTCAAACAAAATGTAAGTGCAAAGACCCACTAGGCAGCTGAACGTATGAAACTAGTTCTTAGAAAAAGATTAAAGCTAGAGAACAAGTGTTCGCCAAGATGATAGCTGAGGGCAGATTAAATATTCTGAAGAAAATTAGAGAAAGCAGGCAAGAGAAAGCAGGCATTATTTCCACAAATCCCTACAGTTAAGAAATTCAGTATACTCTTTCTTGCTTCCCCTATACCACCCTGCGCCCCAAGCTTCATCACTAACACATCCTTCCCTAACCCGAGTCTCCTTGGACCCCAACAGAGAATTATTTACCTAGGTAGAAACTCTTACCTACCCTCCAACACCCCCTATTCTCTCATGTCTAAATCCCACTCTTTTCCTTATCAACCCTAACTCTTTCTTTCCTTGTCTTTCTACTCTGCCCAGTGAAACACCTTTTCTAATGTGCAGAATTCTGGAACAGTTGTGATACAAGAGAAGGAGCACCAGGGCTTAGGGTCAGAAAGTCTGAATTCTGATCATTGCTCTGCCATTCTACATGAGCCACAAACTCTCACAGTTTCAGCTTCTTCATCTGCAAAATGACAATAATATGGCTGTGATGAGGATTAAATATGCGTAAGCACCTGGCACACAGTAGGGCGGTACTGATTAAGAATTGTTGAGTAGAGGGCTTCCCTGGTGGCGCAGTGGTTGAGAGTCCGCCTGCCGATGCAGGGGACGCGGGTTCGTGCCCCGGTCTGGGAAGACCCCACATGCCGTGGAGCGGCTGGGCCCGTGAACCATGGCCGCTGAGCCTGCGCGTCCAGAGCCTGTGCTCCGCAACGGGAGAGGCCACAACAGTGAGAGGCCCGCGTACCGCAAAAAAAAAAAAAAAAAAGAATTGTTGAGTGAATGAACACCCTACTGTCACTCATGAACCACATGAAACATGCTATAGACAGGCAGACTCACCAATGGCAAGAACTTTTAACACAGCCAGGCTACTAACAATGAAATTAGAGAACAAAAATATTTACAATCACCATAACATTGATAAGGAATTCAGTGACACAGCATTTAATACTTGAAGTAATCCTAGGTAGTAGATATCACTGCCCCCATTTTATAGAAGTGATCACTGAGGCTCAGAGAAATCAGGCCACACAGCCTTTAAGTGTAGACCAAGTCTGACTTCAGAGCACAAGCTCTTAACCATCACACTATTACTTCACCGAGCTACTCTGGGAGATGGGTAAGGAATGGACATAAGTGGAATGTCCAAGCACCTGTTCTCTAGGCCAAGTAAATTAGATAACTTCAAAAAGGAAAGATTAAAAGGCTTTAAAGATGTAATAAAGCACAGTTTCAGAAACCACAGCAGAGATGTAGCCTCACACAGCAAGAACTGGGCACAGTCCTGCACAAACAATGCCGTCGGGCAAGTGGTGACAGGCTCCATGAACAACAGCTGCAAGTGTTAGTCTCTGAACAATTATAAAAAGTGTGCTTGGTCACCCATCAGCTCCTTCCACCCCACAGAGGCATGCAGAAACAAATCTGCCACCAGCGGCAATGTTTTCAAATACAAAGGGGAGTATGGTTCTAAGTGATGATATTGTAAGAAAGCCCAGCTCCAGATGGCTTATCTGCAAAGCCATGTTTCACTGGCAATCTGTCCTGGTCCATCCATGCTCCACTCAAATAAAGCATCAGGAGTTGCTATTAACAACCAAGACATGCACCTAGAAGGTGCTGCTGAGGTGGAAACAACATCAATACTGCATAGGTAACTCTAGGGCTCATTATTTCCACAAATCCCTACAGTTAAGAAATTCAGTATACTCTTTCTTGCTTCCCCTATACCACCCTGCGCCCCAAGCTTCATCACTAACACATCCTTCCCTAACCCGAGTCTCCTCGGACCCCAACAGAGAATTAATTACCTAGGTAGAAACTCTTACCTACCCTCCAACACCCCCTATTCTCTCATGTCTACATCCCACTCTTTTCCTTATCAACCCTAACTCTTTCTTTCCTAGTCTTTCTACTCTGCCCAGTGAAACACCTTTTCTAATGCACATAAACTCATCCATCTCCGCAGCTGTTTGCTTAGGAAGTACTCCTTTCATCTCCCTGATATACCAAAATCACATTACTCCTCCATCCCCCTTCCTTTCATCTTCCCCTGCTGTGCTCACCACCTGTCACCTCCAGATCAGCATCCCACTCTCATCTCCCAAAGACCGCCCTCCCGGAGGGGTCTGTACCATCCACCTACGCAGCCTTCTAACCATCCTCATCATGACTCTCCACCACGCTCCACAACACACACTCTCACCTTCCTTCAGTGATTTTAGCAACTGGCTCAGGCTTACCTTTTGATGAGGCAAATTTATCAAGACCATTTTTAAAAGAGCATATCAAACAAGCTGTATTAATATGGTTAGATTTTAGGCTGTATGAAAACATCTTTGGATAAAAATGGCCACATTAAAATGTCACTTGTCACAAAGGAACTTTCTGGGTATATGGAAACGTTATAGACTACGATAAGGTGTAGTGCAGATGGGGTATATCCATTTGTCAAAACTGATAGCTAACATTTGTGCCTTTCAGTGTATGTAAATTACACCTCAAAAAACACCTGTAAAATAAGAATAATGATAATCCACTGGGTAGAGATATATAGGCAAAACAAGAAAGACAGAATGCTCTTAACTGTTGATGGTGGTTGGGTACATGAGGTTTCATCATACTATCCTGTTCATCAGGGAAGCCCTACAATCAAGTTTTTAAAATGTCACATACCCAGCTCCCACACACCTCATGCTCTGCCATCATATCCCTTTGTGACTTCAACATCTACAACCAAGCTTCTAACACTGCAATTTCAATATTTACCACAGGTTTTCCAACAGCCCAAGAAAAGCACTAATTCAGCCACCATGCTGAACATTCAAATGCTCCATTTTGGGAGCACTCTTCTCCAAGAGCTCAGCTTTACAACATTCTTACTGAGCACTATCTTCCAATTTTTCTTGCTGATGCTGTGTCCCTGCTTTTCACTTTGTAGCCTCCATTCCTAGATCCTGCTTACCTAGTCTTGGTTGTGTACTGGGGACACGAATATTTACTAAGGGGCTCCTATAAATGCTTGTGAGAACAAAAAAACAACAAAAGCAAATGGGGTTTAAAAATTTAAAAAAAAAAAAAAAAAAGCAAATGGGGTAAACATACAAAATAGAGTTACCTCTGACCTCTATTCCTTACTACTAGCACATGTGTTAACTCTTACAATCTGGATTTCATCTTCACAACTCTATAGAAACTCCTTGGTCCAAGATTACCAATGATCCCCTTGTGTTCAAATTTGATGCTTGTCATCTAAGTCCTTTATGCAGCATTTTAAACTACTAACCAAACTTTCTGTTTGGCTTCTGTGCCACTGTACTCTTGATTTTTTTCCTCTGGATCCTCTTTCTGCTTCATCCTGGCCTCCTCTCCTTTCTTTTTTCTTTCCTTCTTTTTTTAAAAAATATTTATTTATTTATTTATTTTTATTTGGGGCTGCTCTGGGTCTTAGTTGTGGCATGCGGGATCTTCGTTGTGGCATGCGGGATCTTTAGTTGCAGCATGTGGACTTCTTAGTTGCAGCATGCAGACTTCTCAGTTGCTGCATGCAAACTCTTAGTTGTGGCATGCATGCAGGATCTAGTTCCCTAACCAGGGATCAAACCCAGGCCCCCTGCATTGGAAGCGTGGAGTCTTACCCACTGGACCATCAACGAAGTCCCTAGCCTCCTCTCCTTTCTAAATAACAATGCTGTCCAACAGAACTCTCTTCAACTCTTGATATGTTCTATTTCTATGCTGTCCAATATGGTAGCCACGGGTCACATGGAGCTACTGAACATTTGAAATATGGCTAGTATAACTGAGAAACAAAACCTTTAATTTTATTTTATTTTAATAAATTTAAATTTAAATAGCCATGTGTCCAGTGGCTACCCTACCAGACAATACAGCTCTATAATCTCTCTCACTTGTTCTCATGACTTCGGTTGTCCCCTTGACTGACTCACAAATTTATGCTAATAAGCAAAGTCACCTGGGTGAGTTCCACAAGCAACTCAAACTGCAAAATAAAATTAATCACCTCCACCATCAACTCCTCCCTTACCTTACCCCAAACACCTTTCCCCTCCCAACATTCTTAGTTCTATAAATAGAATCCATCAACTAAGTCATCTGAGCTCGAACTCTTTATCCCCCATATCTAAGCAGTAATCTATTCCTTTTGAGTTTACTTAACTGATCGCCCTGCCTCTAGTCCAAAGTAAATAATAAGCACAATTCCTGCCAGATATAATGCATTCAACTGGTTAACTTCGTTGTCTTGCCTTTTTCAAATATATAATGATTCTGCCACTGCCCACAAATGAAGTTTAAATGCCCTAGGATAACACAGCATTCAAGACTTTACACATGGGAATTCCCTGGCAGTCCAGGGGTTAGGACCCAGCCAAAAAAAAAAAAAAAAAAAAAGACTACACAATCTGGCCCCAAGCTACTTTTCCAGTCTTGCCTTCCACTTCTGCCTCTTAAGCCTCCTACTCTCCAGCCAAAAATGGATTCCTTATCATTCTCCAATACATTCTCTATCACAATGTTTGTTTGCATCCATACCTCTACTCAAGCTCTTCCATCCTCCTTAAATATGACATCTGTTCAAATCCTAACCATCTTTCAAGGTTCAGCTCAAATTCCACCTCTTCCATGAGTTTCTCAGATCTTCACCATCCCCCACCAAATAGTAATCTCTTCTTTTCTGAGTTCCCACTGCACTTTTTAACAGCACTACATTTATGACAATAACCCATTTCTACTTTGTTAGAATTAGGTTATATTCATTTCTTATTGTATCACAAGCTCTTTAAAGATGGATGTCATGTATTAGATATCTTTCTATCCATCAATAATTTCTAGTAAAATAACCAGCATAAAGTAGGCACTTAGTAAATTATATCTACTGATTATGATAATTTCATTTGCATTATAGACAAATTCTTATGTGCAAAGAATGTTCAGTATCTCAAAAATGGCTTAGGCACTAAATTATCCCTGTAATTTTATCAAAGGCAGACAAGTATTTTGGGTATACACAATTCCCTAAATTGCCCTAAGTAGGAGCTTCTACCTACTGAAAAAGAGTCTTCCTATTCTGGTCATGTACTATCAGTATAAAGAATAAAACTAGCACTGATCTATTATGTCTCCTATGAGAATACAGAGACTTCTTCTTTTAAATATAGCACTTTCTATCAACAGAGGAAACTGATATGTCAGGGGCTCATGGGATATAACTGATTCAAGTGACAGAAATTACAAATTATTCAAAGATAATAACAGCTACCATTTCTTGCACACTTATGAGTATGTCAGATACTATTCAAAGCACTTGACACGCATTATCTCATTTAACTTTTATGACACTCTATGAGATAGGGCCTGTTATTCTCATTTTATATATTTTTTAGAAATTAGGCATAAAAGGTAGATCACATATCTTTAAAAAATTGTCCATTAGTATAACCAAACAAATGTGTAGAAGATGCACATGTAGAAAAGCAATTATACAGAAGCCTTGGTCTAGGATCCCAAGATGGAGACCTGCTTTGGTTCACTAGATATAACCTCACTGAGCCTCAATGTTCCCACTGGTCCTTACCCCTCAGAGTAGTTGTAAGAATCAAATGAAATAATGAATATGAAAATGAGGAGTGAAAGAGCACTGGACCTGCAGTCGAAGGACCTAAGAATCTGACCTTTACTACATGTAAGACTTTGTACAAATAAATCCTACAGCTTCTTTGAGCTGCATCCATTCTTTTGACAAGTGTGGAGCATCTATGTAAGTACCAGACATTCTGCTAAGTGTTAGGAATCCCAAAGTGAACATGATAGATACAGTCTCCTGTCCTCACAGAACTCATAGCCTAGAGGGGGACACAGATGAGCAGAACAGACAGTTATACTTAGAGTAGGTTAAGGGGTTGGATAGGGGAGTATGCAGGAGAGACACCTAATCTAGATTTAAGGGTCAAGGGATAGTTCCCAAAAGGAAATGACTTCTAAGGTGAGACTGGAAAGATGTATATTAGGCAAAGAAGAGTTCCAGGCAGAGGGAACAAGTTTCAAAGACCCATGCACAGAGGGTAAGTGTTAACAGTAGATTCTAGAGAGGTAAAGAGGGTTTTACAAGCAAATATGAGAGAACTTTCCGTATAATTTCTTACAACTGCATGTGAATCTATAATTATCTCAATAACAATTTCAATTTCAAAAAAGCATATATGAAAGTACTCTGTAAACTGAGAAGTACCTTAACTATTTCAATATTATTACTAATATTCAACTGTATATTGCTACAGAGAGCAAAGTTAGAAAGGTCGTTATAATGGAAATAGAACTACTAAGGACAGCTAGTGACCATATTTCAGTAGCTGGCCAAAATTTGGGAAATTGTGATTCAGTACCTTTCACATCTGGTCGATATTGTAGTCCATCATCTTTCTTTCCCAACAAACTAGTGTCATCTGTGTCTGTAAGAGAAAAGTTTTCAAATTAAGATACATATGATGTTTAAGTCACACCATGAAACTCCTAAATATTCCAAATGCTCGAGGTCCTTCCCAACTCTCTCCACTTATCCTGCTCACATTTTCTACCACTCTGTTGATCTGTTGTGCAACTTCTATCTCAGCCTCAAGGCATCCCAGATATAAACGCACTCTGTGTGATGAACAGTCTAACTTCATTCAGACTTCAGCTCAAATATCATCTCCTTAAAAAGTCTTCCCTGAAAAAAAAAGTCTTCCCTGTGCTAACTGAAATAACACATACCCTGAAGAGAAAGGATTAGCCCTTTCTTCAAGGGACAATGGTCTCAAGATTTACCTTCTCCCACCAGTTTCCCTGGAAAAATATCAGATTAAGATAAACGTGGAACCTCAACTGTGTTATCAGACAAAATTTACTATAAAAATGACCGCTGACTGATTAATTGTAGTAGGATAGGAAGACTGTACATGAACCATAAACACCTGTTGAGAAGCACAAGCTTCAGCTTCCCAGTACTAGCGGGGGGTGGGGTGGGGGGGGTGTAAATCAGCATGAGTTTCAATTAACAAAATCCTCAAACGACCAACTGTTCTGAATTTGAAATTCCAGACAGTACCATTCAATCACATACCAGTTCCTTAGAAAAGATATTCTCTCTCTAAGCTACTCTTTAACCTACCTACACTCTAAATGCCACCCCATGAAAGAAAAGCAAACCATACTACTTCTTCCACCTACAAGGGGTCCCTATCAGCAGTTTCCTGTACCATGTGCACACCTGACCCCCACGTGGCAATCCTATGATGAGCTTCTTGGGCATTCTTCGGTAGCTTAGACCACAGATATTGCAATCAGTTTTTCAGTATTTCACAAATAGCTTGCTATCAGTATAAAGTAGCAAACTTTGGCTTGCAACTTTCTTCCCTTAGCTCAGATAAAAACATATCCCTTTAATAAGTCCCCAAAAGGGACGGGGCTTAGAGGGAAGGTGGTTAGACCTCGTAAGCAGGAAAGATGCACAATCCTAGGTAATGAGAATGTGTGGGGCCCTTGTTTGTTACTAGGAAATGATATATTATTTCAGCCCATGTGTGTATTACTGAGTAAGAAGGTTGAAAACCTGTGCCTTTAGTGACTGGATATTTCTAGTAGGAAAAGAAACCAAAATTCACTCTTAATTGGTATCATGGCTTCTAAATGATGGCAAGAAGAGAAAAAGGATTTTAAACTGAAGGTAATAATTTTTCCTTACACTCTATAACTTCATGCCAAAATCTCTAACAGTATATAATATGTAGGAGCAAAAACTACAGAGAAAATGTGAAAACAAAGTAAACTATTATTCTCTAGAAAAAAAGATGAAAAAAAATATGGTTGGGACTTTCCTGGCGGGCCAGTAGTTAAGACTCTGTGCTCCCACTGCAAGGGGCACGGGTTTGATCCCTAGTCCAGGAACTAAGATCCCACATGACACGTGGCACGGCCAAAGAAAAAAAATATGGTAATACTTATAGTTTTACTTTAATTAAAATAAGCTAATTCTTAAACTAAAATCATTACAAATTTGAGACAACTTTTAAGAACTATAAATATATCTACAAGTCCATGTTAGGAACAGCTTAGTAACTAAATAAGTAAACCAAGACCATTGTTTGTATCTTGAGATAATGAAAATAAGTGGGAAAAAAAGCTAAGTTAGTAACAAAGAAATTCTAAAATATATAGTAATAAAAAAATAAAGCATCAAAGATTTCTCATTTTCCAAATTTGGAACACTACCAAAATGTACAAATGAGACTGCAGACATGTGATATTCAATATTAAAGACAGGTCTCTAGATAAGTAGAATGAATTTTACCTGTGCAATGACCAAGATGCCTTATATCAATTTGTTCTTGTTTTATACAAGATGCTTCTCGAACAAAACAGGGATTGTTATAGGAACTCCCATCAGAAGCACACACAGGATTAAAACTGTATCCACTGCAATCTATATTACATACACACCTGTTGGAAAAAAAAAAATTACCTATATTTTACAACAAAAGTATTTCACAATGCTGTAACAGCAAAAATGAGCAATTCTTTCTTTTTTTTTTACTTTTAAACTTTTTTATTGAGGTATAGTTGATTTACAGTATTACATTAGTTTCAGGTGTACAACACAATGATTCAATATTTTTAGAAATTATTCTCCATTTAAAGTTATTATACAATATTGGCTATATTCCTGGTGCTGTAAAATATAACCTTGTAGCTTATTTATCTTATACATAGTAGTTTGTAAGCAATTCTCTTTTTCTGCTTTCTGTAACAGAAGTCAATACATTGTTTTAAGTCACTGATAAAAGTTTAAGCAAAGTGAATGCTCAGCTAACAATTTCTTTCAGGTGAGAATTTAGAGATAATTTCATCCAGATATTATTAATCTAGTAGTTTCTCTAAAATTTTCATATCTAGAGATAATAATCAAGAAATGTCAAATGTCAACAACATTAGTTAGAAAGCAACATGGTATAGCAGAAAGGACACAGAATTATAAGTCAAAAGTCATGAATCGGGCTTCCTTGGTGGCACAGTGGTTAAGAATCTACCTGCCAATGCAGGGGACATGGGTTCAAGCCCTGGTCTGGGAAGATCCCACATGCCACGGAGCAACTAAGCCCGTGCGCCACAACTACTGAGCCTGCGTTCTAGAGCCCGCGAGTCACAACTACTGAAGCCTGCGCGCCTAGAGCCCCTGCTCTGCAACAAGAGAAGCCACTGCAATGAGAAGCCCACGCACCGCAACCAAGAGTAGCCCCTGCTCTCCACAACTAGAGAAAGCCTGCGCACAGCAACAAAGACACAATGCAGCCAAAACTAAAAATAAATAAAACAAATATATTTATTAAAAAGTCATGAATCTAAATCCTAGCCCAACTAATAACCAGATTTGTGTCCATATCCTCCTTCTAAGTCTTAGTTTACTGATCTGTAAAAGAGGTAATAATATATGTAACCTTACCAAATAATTGGGAAGATTAAAAAACATAATAGATATAAAATATGTAAAATAGAAGACCCTCAAAATTGTTTCCTAGCTGCACATCCACCTGTAAAACTGAGTGTCCACTTAACACTGAGACTGCATTATAGAGAAGGCCAAGAAAGTTCAAGGTATGGTCACTCCTCTCAAGGACAGTAAAATCTAACTGGGAATATAAAAATAAAAAACACAGATACTCTCCTGCTTCCACCAACATGGTGAACTCAGAACCTGTACTAATCCTCCTAATGAAAACAACAAAAAATACTGGACAAAATATTTCAAAATGTCCCCAAATGCATTCATAATTTGTCCAGAAAGCAAGGAATTTTAAGACAAAAGTTATATGAAGACAGGAATACAGAAAGGTCAGTTAAGTTTACTAAAGCTGATTTTCACCTTGAAGGCATTTACCAAACTAGGTAAATTCAATTATCAGTGTTTTGGTTTTGCAGGCCTCTGAGAACAGAAGACGAAGAATACTGACCTACCTTAGGTGGAGAGTCTAAAGACCCTAAAAAAAGCATGAGGGTAGAGTATAAATGAGTTGCCATATTCCAAGGGGACTGTTTTAAAGGAAAAAAATATTCTGCTGTGGCTTACAAAGCATTGAAGAGAGGGGGAAATAACATCTCCCCAAGAATTCAAAACTATAAACCAACCCTCACATGAGCAATTATGACTTAAAATACTACTTGGGTGTTCTGAAAAACCTCAAGTCCAGAATTTATTTTAAGAGTCAAAGACTGGAAGGGGCCCTAGACAACCGACAAAAGTAAACGCAATCCTCTCTGGAGAAACCCAACTTTATTATCCTAGACCTCAAACACTTCCAAGATACAGTTCTGAGAAAAACAAGTATATCACACACATGCTCACTCAATCTCATAACCCACAAAAGACAACGAAATAAAACACCATGGGCAGAGCAAGCCGATATGAAAAAGAAGCAAAAAGAACTTCTAATAAATAAAGAATGCACTGTTAGAAATAAAAAATTCATGGGCAGATTTAACAGGAGATTAGATAAACTAAAGGTGAATCCGTGAAATGGAAGACAGGTCAGAGGAAACTACCCAGACCATGACAGAGTCAAAGAGACAGAACATATGAAAAAAAAAATTAAGAGACATGGAAGACAGAGTCACAAGAGCTAATAAACATCTGATTGGAGTTCCAGATGAGTTAAAAGAATAAGGTGGGGGCAATATTCTCAGCAATTTCTCAAACTTTCTAAAACTAAAGAAAGATAGTAATCTAAATAACCAAGAAGCCTAATAAATTCTAAACAGGATTATTAAAAAGGAATCCAGACAGTGAAATATCACAGTGGAATTTCTGTAACAACAGCAACAAAATAATATTTTAAAAGCAGCCAGAAAGAAGAGAAAGATTACCTTCAAAGAAGCAAGAAGAGAGACAGGTGTCTTCAAAAGCAATACTGAAGCCAAACTGTTTATTTATAGCCAAAAGACAGTGAAATAATACCTGCAATGTGCTGGGATAAAATAGAATTCTATGTAAAAAGAACTATCTTTCATGGTTAAGTGTAAAATAAAAATAATTTGGAAGAATTAAAAATTTAGAGAGTTTGTCACCTGCCAACTGTCAATGAGGGAAATTATAAAGGCAGTAGAAAAATGATCCTACAAGTAAGATCTGAGATGCAAACATAAATGAAGAACAAAAGTGTAAATATATAGGTAATATTAACAAATTACTGACAATATAAAATAATGACAACAATGATAGGTGCTGCTAAATTTTTTTAAAAACAGTAAATTAAATATTAATAATGATAGCATACAAATTGGGAGGGACTGAAATTACAGTATTTTAAGAAGAGCAAAGATATTGATGAATTTTAGACTGCGATAAGTTGAATAAGCATGTTAATGCTAAGGTTACCACCAAAAGGAGTATGTATAACACTGAAACTAATAGAGAAAAAAAATCCAAAAGAATGCAAGAAAGGAGAAACGAAGAGAAAGCAGGACAAAAGTACAAATAAGATTTTTTAAAAATCAAAGTACATCAGTATTTATTATATATATATATATCTATATATATCTTTTTAAATTCTTACCTTTTATTTATTTATTTTGGCCATGCCACAGGGCTTGTGGGATCTTAGCTCCCCAACCAGTGATTGAACCTGGGCCCAAGGCAGTGAAAGAACCAAGTTCTAACCACTGGACCACCAGGGAATTCCCTATAATATATTTAAGTGAACTAAACTTTCTAGTTAAAATACAAAGATAGTTAGGCTGGATAAAAATACAAAAGCCAGCTATATGCTGCTTGTAAGGTACATATTCAACTGTAATGATATGGGTAGTTGCCAGGGGCTGGGAGAGGGGGGAATGGGGGGGTTACTGTTTAATAGATATAGTTTCAGTTTTACAAGATTAAAAGTTTTGGAGAAGGATGGTGGTGATGATAGCACAACATTATGAATGTATTTAATACCACTGGACAGCACACTTAAAAATAGTTAAGATGGTTAATTTTATTAAGTGTATTGTACCAAAATAAAAGAATTGTGAGAGATATATCATACCTGGAATGGAAGAAACCTAGTATGGCTATATATCTATATATATGTCAAACATAAGAGACTTCAGGGCAGAAAAGATTTATGAGAAAGAAGATCCCTCATAATAAAAAATTTTATTCACCAGGAAGATATAACAATTCTAAATATTTTTAAACAGCCTCAAAATTTATAAAGCAAAAACTGATAAAATCACAATGAGAAACAGCCAAATCTACCATAGTAGATTTTAACATGCATCTCTCTGTAACTCATATATCAAGCAGATAAAATATCAGTAAAACTGAAATAACTAGAGATGAAAGGACATAATGCTGGGATTTTCTTTAAAATATTTCCCCCAAAAAAGGTGGAGGGAAAAAGAGATAAAACAAAATTGGATTTTTTACACTAACTGAAACTGAGTGATGGGTATATGGGGAGGGGTCCACTTTATTTTTTCCTCCTCTTCTACATGTTTGAAGATTTCGTTAATTCCTGGTGAATTAAAGACCTAAATGTGAAAGGCAAAACTACAAAAGACTTAGAAGATCAAACGTAGAGACCAATAAATTTAACTTTGAAATAAAGAACACCTCACAAAGAGAATAAAAACGACAATCTGCAAACAAACAAAAAAACTACAGCCCATGTAACCAGCAAATAATCAGTATCCAGAATACATATAAAAATTAATTTTAAAAATGACATAGAACTTGGAAGCATATAAAAACAATATATGTAAAAAGGTGTTCAATCTGTTCAATAATCAAAAAAATGTAAATTTAAACCACAATGAGATACCATCACATTCACTAAACAGCAAAAATTAAGAGAACAATACCAAGTGTTGACAAGGATGAGGAGCAAAGGGAATTCTTATCCTCTGCTGAAGGGAGAACTTACTGGTACAACCACTTTGGAAAACAGGCATTACCAGGAAAAGCTAGATGTGCACATGCCCAATAATTCCACTACTGAGTAAGGCCCTTGAAAATCTTTCACATGTGCACCAGAAGACATGCATAAGAATGTTCACAGAGCATTATTCATGAGAACAGAAGACTGGAAACAATCCAAATGTCCATCAACATTAAAATGGACTATAAAAGGATACGGAAACGTTAAGCAACTGAATTCAACTAAGCAACTATGAGCATTAACATGAATAAATCTTACAAACATAATGCTGAGCAAAAGAAGATACACATAGTATGATTCTACTTATACAAAACTCAAAATCAAACAAAAGCCAAGTAATATATTATTAGGAGGGTTATCATGTGATAAAACTATAAGGAAAGCAAAGGAATGATTTCCACAAAATGCAGTAGAGTGGGTGGATCAAAGAAAGATGCAGTTGGGGAGGGTCACAGGGCTGGGGGCAGCTCTAAAGTATTGACAATACCCTATATTTCTTGGCTCGGAAGGCAGGAGTCACAATTTGTTTCATTTTTGCACATTAAACTAAATGTGTACGTTTTTCATAAACTTTTCAATATATGCTCTCTTTCACAATTTAAAAATTAAGGCACCATAAAAAAAACTTTAAATTCATAAGAATATTTACTAACAAGTCAAAAATAGCTTTTACATTTTTAAAGGGGTGGGGAGGGAGAATATGTGACAGAGACCATATGTGGCCCCCAAAATGTAAAATATTTACCATCTGGTCCTTTATAGAAAAATTTTGCCGACTCCAGGTTTAAGGAATAAATGGTGGCCAATGGAAGAAAGTATTACAGAACAGTTTCAGGGATGAAAAAAGGCTGAGCAACAAAGGCAAGATCCCAAACCAATCTAGTAAGGAGAAATGAGTGACTCAGAAGAGGGCACTGCAGCTCAACAGGAACCTCCTTGATCACGTGTAGAAAACGTCCATGTAAGACCAAGAGCTGTGAGAACAACCATTGCTAATGTTTTCAATAGCACGTGACAAAAAAAAAATGAAACCACCATCTCAAGGAACGTCCAGCTCAGTGAAACAGTGAGGAGAGGAGGACAGTATCAGACCCTAGAGGCCGCTGACACTACTGATTACAGCGGTTCCCCGTGTTCGCAGACTGGCAATGGCAGCAGAGGGCAGGATGCTCAAGCACAGGAGTGTGCACTAAAATGGAAAGAAATCGCTTCAGCAAACACGTCAAATTCAAAACATTTAACAACCATTTACTCTGCACCTACTGTGCAGGGATAGTCACATTTGCCTCTTTAATCATGACAACAAATTATGAACAGGGAAGCTGAATATGAAAGACGTTAAAAACCCTTAGATCACAAATCTAATGAGTGACTGAGATGGTGTTCTCACCACTCATCACAGTTGTCACATAAAACAGACATCTCAGCAGGGAAAGTGACAGATGAAAGGAGATAAGTAGTTATTTTCCACATTTATATCATGAAAAATCTTTTCACTAAATTGGTCTTGCTTTTCTCTCAAACACACCAGGAACACTCCTGCCTCAGGGCTTCCCCTCTTCCCGGAACACTTTTCCCTCAAACATCCACTCGGTTTGATCCCTCACCTTTTTCAAGTTTTATATCAAATATTAAACAAACAGCCAAAAGTTAAATCATTAAGCATCCATTTAAGAAATTAGAAAAAGAGCAATGGAATAAATCCAGTGAAAACGAAAAAAGAAGGGGAAAAATATAGATGATACGGATATGGATATAGATTTATAGATACATCTAAACAGAAATAGAAAACAAAGTTACAACAGAGAAGATCAATAAAGCCAAAAGTTGGTCCTTTGAAAAGACTTTCAAATCAACAAAGCAGGATGAGAGAAAAAACAGTATCTGGACTTAAAAAGACTACAGATTATGGTTTAAAAGATAATAAAAGTTTATTGTAAACAACTTTATGCCAGCAAATTTGAAAACTTCGGTGAAATGAATAACCTTTAAAAAATATTAACTATTAAATTTGACCAAAAAAGAAATAGAAGCTGAATGGTACTAAAATCATTAAAGAAATCAGTTTAAAAAATGTCCCTCAAATTCGGCTTCCCTGGTGGTGCAGTGGTTGAGAGTCCACCTGCCGATGCAGGGGACATGGGTTCGTGCCCCGGTCCAGGAGGATCCCACATGCCGCAGAGCGGCTAGGCCCATGAGCCATGGCCACTAAGCCTGTGCGTCCGGAGCCTGTGCTCTGCAATGGGAGAGGCCACAAAAGTGAGAGGCCCACGTACCACAGAAAAAAAAAAAATGTCCCTCAAAGACAGCACCAGATCCAGGTGTTTTTTTTTTGTTTTTTTATTTTTTTTGTGGTACGCAGACCTCTCACTGTTGTGGCCTCTCCCGTTGCGGAGCACAGGCTCTGGACCCGCAGGCTCAGCGGCCATGGCTCATGCGCCCAGCCGCTCCGTGGCATGTGAGATCTTCCCGGACCGGGGCACGAACCCGCGTCCCCTGCATCGGCAGGCGGACTCTCAACCACTGCGCCACCAGGGAAGCCCCAAGTGTTTTTTTAAAAAGAGTTCATGAACACATTCATTCCAGTCATTCAATAAATAGACATTTCTAATCTTACACAAAATCATCCAGAGAATAGAAAGAACACTCACTAATTCATTTTATAAGGCCATATAACCCCCAAAACAAGTTAAAGTAACAGATTAAAACTCACTGAATAAAAATGAATAAAAGAAAACCTCATCCTTATAGCAGATAGAATACCAATAATGCAAGCCACAAAAACATACTGCTATCATAAAACAAAAATAGGATGCTATGAAAAAGGAGCACCATGAGAACAAAAACGAGCTCTTAGAAATTAAAAAGTACAGGAGAAATGACGAATTCAAAAAAACAGCAAAAATTTTTCTAAATAGAAAATAGGAGAGAAAAGAAAATTAAAGGACTAGTCCAGAATGTCCAGCATCCAAATAACAGAAGCACCAGAAATAGAAAAGAGAGGAAAGGAAATCATCAAAGAACTAACTGAAGAAAATTTCTCAAATCAGAAGTCAGTAAGATTCTAGGAACTGTGAAATTTCATTATACTGAGGACCAAAAGGAGATTCTACATGCTTCGAGAGAGAGAAAACAAATCATATACAAAGGACCGTGAATCAGAGTGGCGTCAGACTTCAGCTAGAAGCTAGAAGCCAACAGAGCAATGCTTTCACAATTCTGAGGGAAAATTATCTGCCACCTAGAATTATGCACTCATCAAGTTATAAGTCAAGTATTAGGTGTAGGATAAAAACACCTTAAATATAAGGTCTCACCTTGTACCCTTTCTCAAGAAGCTACTGAAAGATATACTAAAATGGGAGAGTAAAACAAAAAAGTTAAAGGTAAAAAATGCAAGAAACAGGATATCGTATGTAGGAGAGAGGTAAAGGAATTTCTAGGATGATGCTTGTGGTATAACAAAAAATATGTTTGGTCTTTGTCCTCTGTTCCTGGCAGAGCTCCTAAAACCCTTGGAACTTTGACAAAAGAGTCTTTTGTATGCTAATGAGATGACTCAGCTCTTTCCTTAATTCTAAGTCACTTTAGCAAATTATAGAAACTTAAGGGAGGTCTTAGGAACCTCCATATTCGTAGTATCCTGGGCAGAAGTACAGGGAACCTCATTTGCAGCTGCTGTCTAAAGTGGGGGCAATTTGCGGGTCTAAGCCATTACCCTGTAGGGTCTGTGCTGACTCCAAGAAGTGCATAAAAGAAACGAATTGTAGGACACCCAGTTAGTGAAGGAGAACTGGAGAACTGATTGTTGTTGGAAAAGACACAACATTGAAGGAAGATTCCAAGATGACAGCTATATTAAGAGGGAAACCAGTCCACATTGAAATTTTTTTTTTTTTTTTAATTTTTGGCTGTGTTGGGTCTTCACTGCTATGCATGGGCTTTCTCTAGTTGTGGCGAGTGGGGGCTAGTCTTCATTGCAGTGCGCGGGCTTCTCATTGCAGTGGCTTCTCTTGTTGCAGAGCACGGGGCTCTAGGCACGCGGGCTTCAGTAGTTGCGGCACGGGGGCTCAGTAGTTGCGGCACGCGGGCACTAGAGCACAGGTTCAGTAGTTGTGGCGCACGGGCTTAGCTGCTCCATGGCATGTGGGATCTTCCCGGACCAGAGATCGAACCCATGTCCTCTGCATTGGCAGGCAGATTCTTAACCACTGAGCCGCCAGGGAGGTCCCCACACTGAAATATTGATAATTTCACTCTGTGGACAGCTGTATTGCTAGATGCCATTACCAAGATGCCTACTGCCCTCTTTTTAGCCAGAGAACAGAATGCCCAGGTAAGCCTGGCTCAGATTCTTAATTGTACTTGCCTTGATGAAGTTCCTGCTCTCCCCTTCATGTCAACTACCTGAACCTAACAAGCACACTCATTTAACTGACGTACTCCTGAGAGCTGGAGGTCAGCTACAGTGAGACTGGAAGTAGAAAACACAGAGCAGTCCACTCTCTGACCACATTTCTGACAATCATCCATACCTGGTGACACGAGAATCCTACCAGATGTCTCAACTATGAGCCCTATGACATTCCCCATAACACTCAGGGTCTTGCCCACCCACTTCCCCAGAAGGAAATCTTGTAAACCAGGAAGCCAAAAGTCAGACTCTGACACACAGACTGTTCAATGTGTCTTTTTCCGTAAGCCTTCATCTAACAGTGCCGGCTAAGTCAACACTCGGTACTGTGAATTTGGCAATATTCTATTTTGTACCCTAGGTGTTAGGTATATAGGTGTAGTATTCTCTAAATTGCATGTGTGTGTTTTAAACACATCTGTATGCAAAATGTACATTTTACCAAAAAAGTTTTAAATAAAGAGTAGAGCAGTACGTATAGTGTGCTGCCATTAGTTTAAAAAAAGGAAAGAAAGAGAATACGTGTACATACCTGCTTGTACCTGCAAAAAATACCTCTGGGAGATTAAGAAACAGATCACAGTGACTGCATCTAGTGAAGACAATTGGGTAGCTGAGGATCAGGGGTGGGGTGGGAAACAGACCTTTTACTGTAAAGCCTTTTACAGCTTTTGAATTTCTAACACTATGAATTTCAAAGGCATGAATCCATACATACATACATGAATAAATTCAATGACTTCTCTGATTTAGCTCTAGGATTTTGGCAAATCACAACTCTGAGTCTTTAATAATAGTGATAATACCTCAAACACTGGTGACAGAATCAAATAAGCTTTTGTAAAAAGCCCTTTGAAATCATCAAATACTACGTACATCTGAAAGGTATTATTATTGAAAAATATCTATCCTGTCTCTTCCTTTCCCCTTACTGTACATAGAAAGTGTCATTCCTTCTCCATATGGTAAGTTTTATTTAGCAGTTAGGAAAACACTGGCTTAAACTAATTCATGTGAAGTTATTTAGATTTCATAAACACCTAATGAAGACTGCAACAAGTTCACCTGCTACAAATTCCTCACAATACTACTAGTCCTTTTCACACATGTTAAACCATCACAACGACCCTTTGTGTGGCTCTAAGTGAACAGGAAAGCCCTGTGTGAACTGCCACGAGTTCAAAAAGACCTATAGAGGGACCCTAAGATACCCAACCTTATGGCAAGTTCATCCAACACAGAAACCAGCAAGACAAAGTCCCTGTACTCAGGGAGCCCACAATCTGTTAGTGATCCCAACAGTATAAGTGCTATGTGGAGGTTGTTCTTCTCAAGACCAAGGGAGGAACACAGAGTTAGTCACCTAACTCATAGGGACTGCAGAAACAGTAAGGGAGGTTGCTAGGAAGAGCTGCTGAAGTCATACTTCATCCAAGCTGGAAGGAAGAGTAGGAATTAAACAAGTAGGTATACAGGGGTGGGACTTCAGGCAGACAGAATAACAGAGGCAAATCATCAAAGAGTAACAGAGCATTCAGCAAACTGCAGGAGGCCATGGGGATACTGTGTTCTGCATTTCTGGACAAATGAGCCTGTCATTATTAACATCTGGGCTATACTTGGTATAAAATAACGTTTAATAGTGTTTATTTCCTGTTATCAGAGCATAATGGACAACATACAATTATTTTTCCATTATAATCTAAGGGGTCTTGGTAGAAATTTATTAAACCTAAATAGTTTTAAAAGTCTAGATTCCAAATATCCAGAGTCAGGCAATGTTAAATGACGAAAATTATTGTCATCTCTGATTAGGAGGAAATCAGAAGCGAAGAGTAGATAATGGTAGAAAAGAACTCCTTTGGTTGTTCTTTTTTTTAAAAGTATGTGCAACTTCCAGAAAGGAGGACATTAATGGAGACGACAGATGTACAGCATTACTCTCTCTGTTTAAACAAACAAAAAAAAAATTTCATTCCACGTTCTGAGGGAGAGACTCATCAGACTGTGATAGTGGCCAGCAACTGTGTCCAAACAGAAAATGGTACCATAAATGACAAAGATGTCCAACAGGTGAATTAACTGCTTCTCAACGTTGTCTGTCATACTGCACACCTACATGATTCTTTCTCTGAGCAACTCTGAGAGCTTACATCACTCAGGGGAAAAGGGAAACAGCATCTCCAAAATGACTGACATCAAAGAGGCAGAAGAGCAGGGACAATTTCCATAAAGCACATGGCAGACAAAGTTCAAAGGAATAATTGGAGGTTTTTTATAACTCGCCTGTACTGACATTATGCCAGATGATTTTACAGACTATTCAAATCGTTCATGGCAGGGATTTAGGTCAGGTATATAAAAGGTCTACCTGGCTGAAGGAGTTCTATGATTATCTGGTCCCACTGTCCAGACAAACAGCTGAGGGCTATCTTGCAGCAATAACCTCAGCCTTGGACAGGTTAGAAATACTGTTTAGATAAAGAGGGGATGTGGTTGCTACGATTATGTAGTTTAGGAAATACAATTTTCTGTAAAGCAGGTATTGTTTCCAAGTTTTAAGACTAAGCAGAAAGTCTAGCCACTGTATGTCACAACGGTCGCAGTGGAATACTGAAACCTCACCCATGTGGGAGTCAAATTTCTTGGAACCTCAACTACCTCGCTCTAGGTATAAATTCAAAAGGTAAGCATCAGTGAAGATAGCCATCACAAACCCATGCAAAGCCCCACGATGCCATTAGAGACACAGTGTGCTTCGGGAAGAAAGAGGAAAAAAGCCTCTCACAAGCAAAAATAATTTAAATTATAAATAAAATAGCCACTGAGCAGACAAGAGAGACAAAACTCATGCAATATCTGAAGTTCATACACTCCACTAAGAACCTATTTACTCTGATTTTACATTTAGAATTTATTCCTACATTAGATATAGTTTCTACAAGCATACTGTTTCCTATTTCAGGGAAGCAGAGAGGCAATTAATAAGTTGGAGTCATCTACAGTCAGAATCACTGACAAGGCATACTGACAGCACCCAGATGCAACAGCGAAGAGCCTGACATGGGAGAAGAAAAATCATTTTTATAAAACAGTGTAGAACCCAAAACACAAAGCAGAATGGAGCCTTTAGTAGGCGTGAAACAGCTACCACTAAAAACATCAGTGGCCTCTGAGAAGATCATCGTATTACACACACGTGTGCACAACAGAATGGATAAATCTCTTGTCATGAGACCTGTGTTCTGGTTCTGCTGCTTGATCACAAGCCATTCAGCTTCTTCTGAGCTCAACTCCCCCAGTAAAATCAGGATAATACTTCCTTGCCCTACCCACTGGACAGACTGCCATAAAGAGCTGAAAAAATAATCTATATAACAGCATTTGAAAAATGTAACAAACTATACAATATATGACTCTAAGAATATGTTAGAATATGTTTTGTATACTGTTTAAGACAATATATTTAAATCAATTTCTATTTAAATGGCTAAATAAAAAACTACACTTCTCTTAATAGCAGAAAATTAACTTACATGGTACCATTTATCCCCTCCCACAAATAGCCAGGTTTTTTTTCCTACTATTAACACGAAGAAAAGAAAGAGTTGTAAAGCAAGAGAAAGATTTTAGCATCTGAGAAAGGATAGATATATATACGTATAACTGAATCACCTTGCCGTACACCTGAAACTAACACAACATTGTACATCAACCATACTTCAATAAAAAAAGAAATTTTAAAAAATAATAATAGGGCTTCCCTGGTGGTGCAGTGGTTAAGAATCCGCCTGCCGACGCAGGGGACACGGGTTCGTGCCCCGTTCCGGGAAGATCCCACATGCTGCGGAGTGGCTGGGCCCGTGAGCCATGGCCGCTGAGCCTGTGCGTCCGGAGCCTGTGCTCCGCAACGGGAGAGGCCACAACAGTGAGAGGCCAGCGTACCACACACACACACACACACACACACACACACACAAAATAATAATAATAAATTAACCAACTACAAAAGGAAAAAAAAAGATTAGCTGCCCTTTGGAAACCAGATAGGTTATATATAGCATTTCTTTTGATAGGAAAGACATTTCAAAATGAGAAAAGATAAAATATTTCTTTAATGAAAATGAATACCCATACCTAAAAATATAACATGAAATAAAATATCTATTATAGTTACATTACAGAGCAATTTTTTTAACTGTAGGTCATAATCAGTATGGAAAATATTAGAGTACATTATTTTTAGTAAAGGTTAAGTATTATTTTATAGAATTTTGTTTTACTTAATATCTATTATTACTATGTATATATGTACTTATTTTCTAGGTAAAGGTACAGTTTGCTTCCTTAACGTTCTCCTATTATTGCATCAATTTCCTGGCCTGGTCTTGACTGCCTGTCCCAATCTATCCATGTGCTCCTTAGGAAGCTCCTCAGCCTGCATGCTCCTTACTATTGGTAAGCCCTTCCCTGGTCTATGCCCACTTTCTTATGCTTAGAGCCTGTACCTGCAAGAACAGCAGTTACAAGTTCTCAAATAGACACACACAAAATGAATTTAGTATATACAACAGAGTTGCTCTGATTGGGCATAGGCTACATATTCCATCAAGAGAAGGGGTACATAGAAAGATGTGTATTTTATCATATAGATGTCATGCTTGGGGCCACCTCTGAAACTACACAGAATCCATTCTACTTCCCAGCAAAAGATCTCTATCTCTTTCAATTAAGGGATGAAAAATGAAAGCAGAGAAATGTAAAAAATAGGACTGAAGAGAGGTACTGTCAAAGGAATAACAACAGATCAAGCCAATCAATCACTGACAGCTATTCTGAATCTGAACACTATTATAGAACAGTCCTGAGGAAAAGTACTGAAAAGAACTAAATATCTACAAAAATATACACACACACACACACACACACACACACACACACACAAATGCTGGTGTTTCATCATGCATATCATCAGTACAAAGAGAGAAGAAGAGAACATAATACCTATTACCTGTTCTCTCTGCAAGTCCACATTGCTATCATTTCTCTCATATTCTACAGGCCAAAATCTACTTTGGAAAACATGTTCGTACAAATCAATCCACTCTGTTTGAAACAGACGGACATGTCAATCCAAGTGACCAATATGCAGAAACAGAGCAAACTCAGGGTTTGCTGAATTCACTTTTTATTGACCGTGTCTTTTGCCAATTCTCACCTACTTTCAAACATATATCAAGTAAATTATCAGACATTTAATTTTACCAAGTGCCAGACAAATAGGTGATTCTGTACCAAAATACTGAAAATGTGGTTATCCTGATTTGTAAAACTCATTCCGGGCATAAATGCTAATTAAACCATACTACCATTGATCAGTAAAAGGCTCAAATAGGCATTTAAGGGCTGAATAAAACGTGAGTCTGGAAATTCACAGTGAAAATACATATGAGTAAGAAGGAACATGCAAATCTCTATAAAATAAGTGTAAAATATGCACTAAGGGAAAATTGAGGAAATGAAGAAGATCCATTTGTGCTACATAAGGTCCTAAAGACAGCATTAAAGCTTTTAAAATCAACTATGCAAAAAGCAAGCACCACAGAGAATTGAAAGAAGGTTGAGACTGGGAATAAACAAACTGGAACCTGATGAAAGGAAGAAACAAACATGACTGTTGATGAGGTCTATATTGTTACTACTCCACCAAACAACACCCTTCTCACAGGGAGTGCACAGGAAATTGGACAGACAATTCTGTCCAGCTACAAAACCCACCTTAGTGAAGGCTGAATATGAGTGAGAAAATAAAACAAAATGTCAATCAGTGCAGCTGAGATTTCCAGAAATAAATTTTACTTATTATATAATATTTACTTATTATCTCTAAAATTTTGAATGTTTTGAATTTTTCTTAATACACTGAAATACATGAAAAGTTTGTGTATAAAAATGCAAGTTAAGAAAAAGAAAAACTTTATCATTGATACTAGTTAAAAATATAATAGTAAGATAATTCCAAATAAGAGTAATTCTGATGAATAAAATTAGCACTTGGTATAAAATATGTAAAACTATTAGTGAAAAAAAGGCAGCGGTAAAATGAAAAAAATTATAAATGGATTTCCATTCTAAAACACTTAAATAGCTATAGTATTATATCAATTTAAAAGCCAATAGACTAGCATTAAACAAAAAAAACATAGAAGGCACACACAAAATACACAGAAGCAAATTAGATGATACCTTTCTATAATATAATAATGCTGATAATTAACCTCCAAGTAAGTTTATCCCCTTCCCTCAATCAACTCACCCAACATTTTCTGCATCTTCATCACACTCAGCTTTATATTTGCAAGGTCCACACTTGGAGTGTTTTCTGTGAACTTCTGCCCCTGACCCTTCCTCTTCTGTTTAAAAAGAAAAATTAAATTTTCAACCAAAAGTTGGGATCTTTTCCAGATATGCTTCATGTTTTCAGCAGCCATTATCTTATTTCTTGGGAAAATGTACCCAAACTCTTGAAAAAAATCAGTTCCAAAAATCTATCAATGCTTGAGTCCAAAAATGTTGTCAATACAGAGTACAACATATTCTGTGAAAAAAAAAAAGTATTGGGGCTAGAAAAATAATCCCTTAAACTATGTACAATGGAACAGTATGCCAGATTTTGCTGATTCTTTAAACGAATTACCATAACGTTAAATAAGACAGAGGGAAAAAAAAAAAACATGAGCAATAAATTTAGTCCAGTGATTACCCTATTGAAATAGCCTGTGCAATCCTGGTTAGCAAATAAGTGATTAAACAAAGCAGAGTCTAACCACTACCTTTTCCTCACGTCAGTTTCACACCTGCCTTAAAAATTATCTCCAGGGCTTCCCTGGTGGCGCAGTGGTTGAGAGTCCGCCTGCCAATGCAGGGGACATGGGTTCGTGCCCCAGTCCGGGAAGATCCCACATGCCGCGGAGCGGCTGGGCCTGTGAGCCATGGCCGCTGAGCCTGTGCGTCCGGAGCCTGTGCTCCGCAACAGGAAAGGCGACAACAGTGAGAGGCCCGCGTACCGCAAAAAAAAAAAAAAAATTATCTCCAAATTTTAAAAAGGAAAGGGGTCTATTTACAAAGGACTTACCCTTTTCTACTTCACCACCTAGCACAGCCAACAACACCCAGAATACAGAAGGGTATGCATCTCCTATGACCCAGAACAAAACAACAGTGTATACCACCAGCCCCCAACTCAGCTCATATCCCACATTTAGGGAACCCTATACTTCTGGGTCTTAACTAGAGTGGATCCTATCCT
This sequence comes from Physeter macrocephalus, assembly GCF_002837175.3. NCBI lineage: Eukaryota > Metazoa > Chordata > Mammalia > Artiodactyla > Physeteridae > Physeter > Physeter macrocephalus. The sequence continues at coordinate 23,593,638 of NC_041222.1, forward strand.
GATAACCTCAAACTGGGCAGGGAGATCAGTTCTGAAGCCAATTTAGGGATTACAGTTTACTCAAGGGATTTCCCAGTCTGGTTTGGGAAAGCACACCTTATTGAGGGGATGTCAATCAGCAAAGAAGATGTTATAAGGAAAGCACACAAACCTAAGTGCCTGTTTGGTACTATTACCAAACTTGCCATTTTGTGTGTCTGCCTACACTTTAAGTAGAAATCCTCCCCAAATTCTAATGAATACTCCCAAAACAATTCCAGGGAGCATAATCCTAAGTATTTCTAAGGCCTCAGATCTAGAAATCATACAGCCACCATGAGCTCACTAAAGTTTGTATATTAATCTGAGCAAACCACTTAGCCTTTCTAACTCATACTCCCTAAAAAAAAATTGCCAACAACCAACATCCTCAGGGCAAGATATCCAGTATTTGTACCATATAAGCAAATCTGGAGATCAACTTCCACTTCTTTAATATAGTAACAATGACAGTTTCCTAACTGAATATCTGACCACAGGGGCTGGACCACATGATCCTTTAAAGTCCTTAACAGCTCTAAGATCCAGAATTTATGATCTCATCCTTCACACATGATCACGAATTTTCTGCTTGAACATGTCCATTTAAATTAAATTCTATTGTTGGACAGTTTAAATCTTTTTTTTTTTTTAAGGTCAAACTGTCATCCTTGAAATTCTTTCTCAGAACAGTTCTTCTACTCTCTAGGTGACCTTCAAAGTCCCTTCCAACTCTAAAATGTTAGGATTCTATGAAATGTAGAAGGGTGGAGTAAGGTTTCAGATAGTACTGAAAGGATCACAACTGTAGTTTTCATTTGCATACGTGTGAGTTTTACCAGAGTATGTTTTTTCTTTTAGTGCATCCCCAGAGCACCTCAAACTTACTTTGCATACAGTGGATACTCATTAAGAATTATAGCCTCATTAGACCATGAAATAGATCAGTCATTCTCAATTCTAATAATTCAGAGTAAACTGAATTACCAAATATTAGTTTTTCAAAGTTTTTAAATATTGTACCTTGAAAATTCCTTATGAGAAAAATTCGTAAGCAAGGGATGGGAGAGTGTTACATATACTCTGGTCCAAGCTAAAATCATCTGGGGATGATCCTAAGGAGAGGGCACCTTGGTGTAACTTCAGTTTAACAGGAGCAACATTTCCCCTTTGTCTGACAAACCTATAATGAAACCTATAATGAAAAATCAATGTAGGAAAAAAAGAATGCCAAGGGCTAAGGGGGATAGAGGGATTGGGGGTGATAGCTGAGGGGTACAGGGTTTCTTTTCGGGGTAATGAAAATGTTCTAAAGTTGGCTGTGGTGATGAATGTACTATTCTGTGAATATACTAAAAGTGACTGAATTACATACTTTCAATGGGCAAACTGCATGGTATGTGAATTTTATCTCAATAGGGCTGTTTTTAAAAAGTGAAAGAAAAAAAACGCTTTTTAAGGGGTATTTGAAACTTACCTCCCTCTCCAGATCCAGAACCATTATCTGAGAAGAAAAATAAAGAATGAATATGAATACTTTTCCTGGAAATCTCATCTTATCAAATAGTAAAATTTCTTATCAAAAATCAAAATGTGATAGCCATTCTCATGTAGCCCCTTTTCTCATTTTTCTGGATATCTAACAGTTTATTCTTATATACTTATTTTGTACCTTTCTTCAAATATAAATTACTTGGACACATAATCCATACCTCATACATCTTTGTAGCCCATTCAGGAAATACCCAGGTGCCTTGTACAGAGTAAAAACCAATAAACATTATAAAGTAAATGGCTAAATAGAAATAACTTTAAATAACTCACTTAAAAGGTAGAAGAAATTTTTAATTTTATTAAAGCTTGAAAGGAATAAAGAATAAACTGCTTTTATTAAAAAGAGAGGAGAAGAGCTTTGGGTCTTGCTCCAAAGATCTTCTTCATTAAATCTGTGGATAACAGCCAAAAGCCAAAAGATATGAAAAGCCCCAAGGTTTAGAAGGAAAGAACCTCAAGGTTATGGTTTTCATATTGCTGATGAAATTAACTTCCTCTAGGAAACCTCACCAGAAGGAATCTTACCAAGGTGTAGGTGGGAAACTTGTTACTAGTCAAATTAAAGAGCCTTCCTCAAAGTTACCAGCAAGCCAGAGTAAAATGTAATTAATTTAAAATATGTATTTTATAATCCTAAAAGAACCAACATATGGCGCAGAGCATGTTGAAAAGAGGGCAATGGTGTAGTATCATAAGTGTGGAACAGAGATGGCAAGCGATGAACTTAACACTTTACCCAGCACTTTCTAGGGAGGAGGATTTCCTAGAGAATCCATTCCAGTTCTTCAAATAGTTCTCTAGAGTGGGAGACACCCTCAACAATATCACTCCCTTCCCCCATTCCCTTCAATCTCCTGTAGACTATAATAAAAGTCCCAAACGTGGTAGAAACAGGAAGAACTGGAAAAAGAATACATATTTTATGTAGCATCCACTTCAATTCTTCACAGGATTTTACACAAAGTCTTACATTGTATTCATTTTGATTGATCAACCATAAAAAAATTATATCTTCTCTGAGAAAGAGGAAAAGAAAGAGTAAAAGAGCAGAAAAAAAGACAAGGAAAAAGGGAACTCAAGGGGCTTCCCTAGTGGTGCAGTGGTTGAGAGTCCGCCTGCCGATTTAGTGGAGACGGGTTCGTGCCCCAGTCTGGGAAGATCCCACATGCCGCGGAGCAGCTGGGCCCGTGAGCCATGGCCGCTGGGCCTGCGCGTCCGGAGCAAAAAAAAAAAAAAAAAAAAAAAAGGGAACTCAAAAGTATTTTTATTACCAAACTTTTCTTAGGAAAACTCTCTTTTTCCCTTCTATTCCATATACATTGACTGGGTACTTATTATGTGTTAGACAACATACAAATAATAAGTAAAAGGTAGATATAAACTGATAAATAAGACAGTTCCAGTGCATGACATACTTACTCACTCCCAATCTTTTTTCCAACTAATGTCCAATTTTAATAAATATAATATCTCACACCTTCCTTAAGGGTCATTTAAAATTGTGAAATAAATTAAATATACTGTGACTATTCTGATAGTGAGGTTGAGTTCTTCTTGTCAATCATATTTTCACTGGACACACACCTTCCCCTGCCCGAACCCTGGGATTATGATATACCTCCCTAGGCAGGACATAGTACTTTCCTGTTGAGAAACAGGATCTGACCAAAGGCAGATGTGTTGGAAAAATGAAATACAGTACGATACTTACATAGAGATATGCACAAAGTGTGAATAAACTCTGCCAGGAGATACCAGAGAAGAAAGATTTCACAGAGTAGAAAAGGCTTAAGCTCAATCTTAAAGCATAAAAAACTTCTCAAATAAGCAAAGGAGAATGTTGTTCCTAGCACAGGGAATAGGACCAACAGCAGACCAAATGACATGAACAACTCTGGCCCCAGCCAGAAGATAACAAAATCAATATAGCACCTTACAGCTTAGCTCATTCAATTCTCACTTAACCCCAGAAGATGACATCCATCTAACAAATTAGGTATGTAACTGGGGCTCAAAGCAGCTAAGTGACTTGTGTAAGGTCATACAAGAGCTGGAGTTACTTTAAAGCCAAGTCTTGTAACCCTAGTGCAGTGCTCTTTCCAGCTCTTTCCACTCTGCCTCCCAATGTTTAATATTCACTGCTTATCAAAGCAGTTGGTGTCTTAAAGTTCTCATAAAGGATGCATAATTAATTTGGGATTATAAAGAACTCCATATTCCTTTTTAGTTACTAAATCAAGTCTGTGAAACATAATGTACTTAGAGAAGTGTATAAGAACCATATCAAATGATAGTCTAGGGCTTCCCTGGTGGCACAGTGGTTGAGAATCCGCCTGCCGATGCACGGGACACGGGTTCGTGCCCTGGTCTGGGAGGATCCCACGTGCCGCGGAGCGGCTGGGCCCGTGAGCCATGGCCGCTGAGCGTGCGCGTCCGGAGCTTGTGCTCCACAATGGGAGAAACCACAACAGTGAGAGGCCCACGTACCACCAAAAAAAAAAAAAAAAAAAATGATAGTCTATTGGCCTAAGAGCATATAATTATTTAGTGTTTGGAAAAGAATTTGGCCTTGCCCAAAGAGAGTTTTGGCCTTCGCCCTCAGCTTCCGGAAGGCAATGATGTTTAGGAAGGGCGTTGACCACATCAGACCTTAGGGTGGGACAAGCCACACTCAATACTCTTAGGGCAGGGGCTGGCCACACCAGAAATACCAACCACACAGTTCAGAGTGGGGGCTTTGAGTCATGTGATATTAGTGTACCTGGAGTTTGAGATCAACCACATGGACCATCAATCAATTACACTTATGTAATGGAGCCCCAATAAAAACACAGGCACTGTAATATACAGGGAAAGAAAGGAAATGGAGTAATCATATAAGAATAGTCTCCACCTTTACTGCTAACCTTCATACAATAATTCTATTACAATACCTCACTCTGCATCCCTGCCCCCAAATACAAACACAAGTAAGATACTAATATTAATGCCTTCCAAAATTAACCATTACCAATTCAGGAAGGAAAAGACAAGGAAGTAAATACAAACAACTGGGGGAGGTGGATGACGAAGGCTAGCAAACAGAAATGAGAAGATATAAAAAGATCGGACAGAGACACATCCTGGGATGCCACTAATGACTTCCTATGGATACTCCCCACCCACCAAGATAAAAATCAACAAAATGGATCCCATAGCATTTCCCACCCCAAATCTTATCCTGTCTTATATTCAAACCATAAGGCAAAAGATATGCAAAGTCCCCACCAAAAAAAGCATTAAGCATTAAAAACGTCCTGAGAAGTAACATAGTCAGTACAAGACTAGCTGGGGTTAAAAAGCAACGTGAAATGGAGGCAAAAAAGAGCTCCCCCATTCCCCACATAATCATCAGCAATCCATACAGCAGTTTTGGGAATAAACCTCTGACTGGAAACTTCCTCTTAAAAGTATGGCAGAACCATTTCTAACATTTTTTCAGAAGAATATCACACATACCAGAGTAGCATGGTCCCCTTGTTACTACTGTTATCTCTTTCTGGTGCTTACAAGCAGCCCTTCTGAGGAAGCATTCATTTTGGTATGTGTCCCCATTTGATCCACAGACGGGAATATAATTTGTATGGCACTGCAAAAGAAACAAAAATAAGTTCTCAGACTAGGCATGAATATTAATAGCTCATTTCATATTCATGAATGCAATACCATAGTATTATGACATACTTCTACTACAAAAGAGTTTGTTCTTTTATTTGGTTTTTATTGTTTTTGTTTTTTGTTTTTGTTTTTTTTGTGTGTGGTACGCGGGCCTCTCACTGTTGCGGCCTCTCCCGTTGCGGAGCACAGGCTCCAGACGCACAGGCTCAGCGGCCATGGCTCACGGGCCCAGCCACTCCGTGGCACGTGGGATCCTCCCAGACCGGGGCACAAACCCGTGTCCCCTGCATCGGCAGGTGGATTCTCAACCACTGTGCCACCGGGGAAGCCCTATTTGGTTTTTAAAAAGAAGAGTTATGCTACCTTCTCATATCTTTTTTCACATTCATAACGAAAATTAACTATCAACTATCCATAAAAATGAGAATGAAAATCCCTATCCTATCTACATCATTTGCTTGTGATCCAGGGAGATAATATAAGAGGAAATGTTTGCCAATGTTTGTCATGAGCACTAATGATGTAATGTCATTTCATTATTATCAAAATTCACTTATTCAATACGTCTAGTACCCAAAGTCTCAAGGTAAATGCTATAGTAGAAAAATGAACTCTGTTCTCAGAGACCTTACAATCTTGTTAGCGAACCATATAAATAGGAAATATATATATATATGATCATGTACTAAATCAAAAGTGTAGACAATAAGTGTAATATCTAATACCTACTACTATAAACTGAAGTATTCAAGAAAAGCCTCCTCAGAGAAAGTGAAATGTGAACTGGGCCTTGAAGGATTAGCAGATGAAAAGAAAAAGACGATTCATGTTTGAGAAATGACACTGAATTGGTATGTTTAAAAAACTTTAACACTTCTAAATGTCAAAAATATCATAAAGAACTAAAGTTTTAAAATCTGGGGAAAATAGTATAATATGACATAACTTATTACTAAAAGAGAGACAGTACAAATTAATACAAAAGACAAATTTACAAAAAATAACAAATGGTCAATTAATATATTAAAAATGCTGAGTTTCACTAGCAATCACAGTGGTACATGAAAACGCGATGCTATTTTTAGCTTATAAAACTGGTTATTAGACAAACAAAAAATCCAATTTGGTGGGCATACCAATACACCTGTTGCGCTAATTTAAACTGGCTCAATCTTTTGAGAACATAATTTAACAATACATTTCAAGAGTTCTAAAAAAGAAATGTGATTTTTTATCTAGAATTACACATTTAGGGATATACTGAAGGAAACTATTGTAGATGAAAATTTATTACAGTCATTTCAAATAGAAATGTATTCATATCTAAAACATAGAAACAACCTAAATATCCAACAAGGCAATATTTATTTAAACCATGCTACATCTGTTCAAGAAGTCACTGAGCATTACCCTTTATAAGAATACTGTGTGACAGAAAAAGATAATGTTAGGTGAAAAGTAGGTGATAATACCATATATGTAACTTCTGAGAATTTTGTGCCCTTTTTCTTTTTTTGGATGCATTGGGTCTTTGTTGCTGCGCGGGCTTTCTCTAGTTGCGGCGAGCGGGGAGCTACTCTTCATTGCAGTGCGCGGGCTACTCACTGCGGTGGCTTCTCTTGTTGCGGAGCACGGGCTCTAGAGCACAGGCTCAGTAGTTGGGGTTCACATGCTCTAGAGCGCAGGCTCAGTAGTTGTGGCGCACGGGCTTAGTTGCTCCGCGGCATGTGGGATCTTCCCAGACCAGGGATCGAAGCCGTGTCCTCTGCATTGGCAGGCAGATTCTTAACCACTGGGCCACCAGGGAAGTCCCTGCCAATTTTTTTTTTTTCTTTTTTTTTTGCGGTAGGCGGTCCTCTCACTGTTGTGGCCTCTCCCGTTGCGGAGCACAGGCTCCGGACGCGCAGGCTCAGCGGCCATGGCTCACGG
>NC_041222.1:23600842-23607540 GCF_002837175.3 Physeter macrocephalus
ATAGGAATAAACACACACACACACACACACACACACAGCCATGTGCATACACAAGCACACACAAATATAAGCCTTCCCACGCACAAACCCAGACACACAAATTTAAACACATGTACACACATGTACCCATACCCTACAATGGAATCCCCTACAGCTGCTAAAAATGAATGTAGCAGACTGTATGTTCTAAAAACATATATTTTTTTTTTTTTTTTTTTTTTTTTTTTTGCGGTAGGCGGTCCTCTCACTGTTGTGGCCTCTCCCGTTGCGGAGCACAGGCTCCGGACGCGCAGGCTCAGCGGCCATGGCTCACGGGCCCAGCCTCTCCGCGGCATGTGGGATCCTCCCGGACCGGGGCACAAACACGTATCCCCTGCATCGGCAGGCAGACTCTCAACCACTGCGCCACCAGGGAAGCCCCCCTGCTATTTTTAAATGTATTATCTAGTCCACAAAACTGAATGCAAATTTCTTAAATAATTCGATAATATAAAATAAAAATATAGCAAGAAAATAAATTACATATATATACACATATATATCTCAATTATTCAGAAAAAATAAATATTCATAGAGTAAATCCTGGAAGGAAACACCAATAAATTTTTCACATTACTTGTCACCATAGTGTTTTATTTCCATGTATATGGTTTTCTGTATTTCTCAATTTTTCTGCAATGAACAAGGCTTACTTTTATCATTTATTTACCTTTTAAAAAGTGGTCAACTTACTTTATGAATCATAAATATGGCATGCTACCCCAGGTCAAACACTGGTAAAAACAATTTCTAATATAATATTTTATAACCAAGTTGATTTGCTGTACAATATCAGCAGACTCCTACATCAACTTTAGTTAAAATTAATTTTACTTTAGGATGCCTTCCTATACTCCTCTAATTCTTCAAGGATCACTTACTTTATTCTCTCCCCCCTAAAATGTACACAATAACTTGTATGATGTCTGCAGGAATCAATGTTACTCTGTAATTATACAATGTATAATTAGCAAAAAAGACCATAAGCTCCAAGATGTCAAATGCTAAGTCTATGGACTTCTCAAGCCAACTCTTCACTCAACAAACATTTAATAACTTTCTAACGTAGTGCTCGCAAAGGTGCTAATATCGCCCCCTAGGGGTGGGTGCCCCTATGCAGGCATTTTTGGTTGTCACAATGAGAAAGGGACATTACTCTCATTTAGCAGATGGATTCCAATGGTGCTCGGTGTACTGCAAAGGAAAGGATAGTTCCACACAACATACATACCATACAATTTCGGAATGCATCTCTAGCCATTCATGTAGGAACTATGGTAACACCATATACAAATAAGACTGTTCTAGCTTCTCCTAATAGCTTTTATTCTAGCATCCACCATACCTCTACTTTTTTGTTTTCAAATACTACTAGTATGAAATTGCTGCTGATGATCTTTTTAAAAATCCAAATATTCATTATAAGTAAATATAAGCATCTGACTACTATATTGTCTTCTAGTGTAATCATGCCCAAACATTTACATTTTGAAATACTTATTTTACTATAAATTACTTTCATTTCTCCTTTACATTGCAAGTGTATATTATAGTGATTTCTTTAATTATGTGTTTATGTGGGTTACATTATCTACAAATTTCATTTAAGAATAAAAAAGAAATGGAATACAAATTTTTGGTTATAAAAAAGGGTTATTAAGTCTGATAGAGCTGAGAATCTATATGGTAATAGCTAAGATTTATTGAAGAGTTTCTATCTAGTAAACACTGGCTACAACTTTAAATGTCCTAAACTAACTTAAATATAACAATCCTGCAAAGCACATGACTTCGTGCTTAGAGCTGGGGCTCTGAAGTAAAATGCTGAGTTCAAATCCTGGGTCAACAACCCATGTGACTATGGGCTAGGACCAGTGCCATTTCCCCTATCTATAAAATGGTAATTATAATAGTACCTACCTAATAAAATTGTTATGAGGATTAAATAAGAGAAATCCATCTTTAGCATTTACATCTAGCCATAGTAAATTCTCAACAAACATCAGCTGGTTCTGCTACTGCTATTATCATTTCTGAGTCTTAAGTCTTGCCCAAGGTCACAGCTAACAAATGGAAGACCCACAACTCCTGACAAGTGATGTTCTCTAACCACTACACACCAGTTTTTCAGCAGGATCTCACTATATGTCACTTGGTGGTAGTGAGTAGGGGGCTTAAAACAGTGTAGGCAATGTCCCTGAAATGCAACCTAACGAGCACATACCAAGGAGTGAGCATGAGTTGGGAAAAGCAGACCTAGAGTTCTTTGGCCAGCCTGTTTCCAGAAGTCTCTTTTAAGAGCCTCTCATTATGCTATGGAAAAATTAAGGGATTTGGGCAATTTTAACAACATACAACTTCTGACTTGGGCACTGACTCTAACCTAAGGTCTGCCTCCTCTATACTGCCACTCTTGCTGGGTGAAAGAACTCTCCCCTACACCTTCTCTTTAGCTGCAAGAGTGATTTGAAGTAGTTTACAAAGGTGCAGCAGTGTACAACTCTGCAGCCACATCCATTCATGCATTTATTGTGTACCTACTGTGTGTCAGGAACTGTGCTGAATACAATAAATAATATTAACAAAGCTGTGATGGTTAATTTTATGTGTCAACTTGACTGGGCCCCAGGGTGCCTAGATTAAATATTATTTCTGGATGTATCTGTGAGGGTGTCTCTGGATGACATTAGCATTAAGTCAGTGGACTGAATAAATGCCCTCTCCAATGTGGGTGGCAACATCCAATCCATTGAGGGCCTGAATAGACCAAGAGTTGAATGAAGGGAGAATTAACTCCGCCTGACTGGTGAGCTGGGACCTTGGTCTTCTCCTGGTTCTCAGGCCTTTGGACTCAGATGGGGACATATATATCAGCTCCCCTGATTCTCAGGCCTTCAGCCTCAGATTGGAACCACACCACCAGCCTTTCTGGGCCTCCAGCTTGTGGACTACAGATTGTGGAACTTCTCAGTGTCCATAATTGGGTGAGCCAATTCCTTATAATCTCTTTCTCTCCTCTCTCTCTCTCTATATATATATATCCTGTTGGTTCTGTTTGCAAGAAAATAAATTACACATCTATACACATATATATCTCAATTACTCAGAAAAAATAAATATTCATAGCGTAAATCCTGGAAGGAAACACCAATAAATTTTTCACATTACTTGTCACCATAGTGTTTTATTTCCATGTATATGGTTTTCTGTATTTCTCAATTTTTCTGCAATGAACAAGGCTTACTTTTATCATTTATTTACCTTTTAAAAAGTGGTCAACTTACTTTATGAATCATAAATATGGCATGCTACCCCAGGTCAAACACTGGTAAAAACAATTTCTAATATAATATTTTATAACCAAGTTGATTTGCTGTACAATATCAGCAGACTCCTACATCAACTTTAGTTAAAATTAATTTTACTTTAGGATGCCTTCCTATACTCCTCTAATTCTTCAAGGATCACTTACTTTATTCTCTCCCCCCTAAAATGTACACAATAACTTGTATGATGTCTGCAGGAATCAATGTTACTCTGTAATTATACAATGTATAATTAGCAAAAAAGACCATAAGCTCCAAGATGTCAAATGCTAAGTCTATGGACTTCTCAAGCCAACTCTTCACTCAACAAACATTTAATAACTTTCTAACGTAGTGCTCGCAAAGGTGCTAATATCGCCCCCTAGGGGTGGGTGCCCCTATGCAGGCATTTTTGGTTGTCACAATGAGAAAGGGACATTACTCTCATTTAGCAGATGGATTCCAATGGTGCTCGGTGTACTGCAAAGGAAAGGATAGTTCCACACAACATACATACCATACAATTTCGGAATGCATCTCTAGCCATTCATGTAGGAACTATGGTAACACCATATACAAATAAGACTGTTCTAGCTTCTCCTAATAGCTTTTATTCTAGCATCCACCATACCTCTACTTTTTTGTTTTCAAATACTACTAGTATGAAATTGCTGCTGATGATCTTTTTAAAAATCCAAATATTCATTATAAGTAAATATAAGCATCTGACTACTATATTGTCTTCTAGTGTAATCATGCCCAAACATTTACATTTTGAAATACTTATTTTACTATAAATTACTTTCATTTCTCCTTTACATTGCAAGTGTATATTATAGTGATTTCTTTAATTATGTGTTTATGTGGGTTACATTATCTACAAATTTCATTTAAGAATAAAAAAGAAATGGAATACAAATTTTTGGTTATAAAAAAGGGTTATTAAGTCTGATAGAGCTGAGAATCTATATGGTAATAGCTAAGATTTATTGAAGAGTTTCTACCTAGTAAACACTGGCTACAACTTTAAACGTCCTAAACTAACTTAAATATAACAATCCTGCAAAGCACATGACTTCGTGCTTAGAGCTGGGGCTCTGAAGTAAAATGCTGAGTTCAAATCCTGGGTCAACAACCCATGTGACTATGGGCTAGGACCAGTGCCATTTCCCCTATCTATAAAATGGTAATTATAATAGTACCTACCTAATAAAATTGTTATGAGGATTAAATAAGAGAAATCCATCTTTAGCATTTACATCTAGCCATAGTAAATTCTCAACAAACATCAGCTGGTTCTGCTACTGCTATTATCATTTCTGAGTCTTAAGTCTTGCCCAAGGTCACAGCTAACAAATGGAAGACCCACAACTCCTGACAAGTGATGTTCTCTAACCACTACACACCAGTTTTTCAGCAGGATCTCACTATATGTCACTTGGTGGTAGTGAGTAGGGGGCTTAAAACAGTGTAGGCAATGTCCCTGAAATGCAACCTAACGAGCACATACCAAGGAGTGAGCATGAGTTGGGAAAAGCAGACCTAGAGTTCTTTGGCCAGCCTGTTTCCAGAAGTCTCTTTTAAGAGCCTCTCATTATGCTATGGAAAAATTAAGGGATTTGGGCAATTTTAACAACATACAACTTCTGACTTGGGCACTGACTCTAACCTAAGGTCTGCCTCCTCTATACTGCCACTCTTGCTGGGAGAAAGAACTCTCCCCTACACCTTCTCTTTAGCTGCAAGAGTGATTTGAAGTAGTTTACAAAGGTGCAGCAGTGTACAACTCTGCAGCCACATCCATTCATGCATTTATTGTGTACCTACTGTGTGTCAGGAACTGTGCTGAATACAATAAATAATATTAACAAAGCTGTGATGGTTAATTTTATGTGTCAACTTGACTGGGCCCCAGGGTGCCTAGATTAAATATTATTTCTGGATGTATCTGTGAGGGTGTCTCTGGATGACATTAGCATTAAATCAGTGGACTGAATAAATGCCCTCTCCAATGTGGGTGGCAACATCCAATCCATTGAGGGCCTGAATAGACCAAGAGTTGAATGAAGGGAGAATTAACTCCGCCTGACTGGTGAGCTGGGACCTTGGTCTTCTCCTGGTTCTCAGGCCTTTGGACTCAGATGGGGACATATATATCAGCTCCCCTGATTCTCAGGCCTTCAGCCTCAGATTGGAACCACACCACCAGCCTTTCTGGGCCTCCAGCTTGTGGACTACAGATTGTGGAACTTCTCAGTGTCCATAATTGGGTGAGCCAATTCCTTATAATCTCTTTCTCTCCTCTCTCTCTCTCTCTCTATATATATATCCTGTTGGTTCTGTTTCTCTGGAGAACTCTGACTAATACAAAGGTCTAAAAAGTGGACACAGTACCTAGCAAGAGCAGACACTAAAAAACTCAGGAAAAAAGACAAAGGCCCAAGAACTCCAGTCAGAAGAACAAAGAGAAAGAAAGAAGAAAGAAAACAGGGAAAAAGCCATATGCACTCCTCTTTGTATATTACCCAGGTTTTAATGAAAAGATGCAATACTGATCATTTTTCTTTGCTCAACATTAATAAAAGTAGCTTTGTTTATATATGTGGCAACATGTAATAGCTCCTATCAACAGGCTGAACAAAACAATTTTAGAATTTAAAATCCTGCTTTATCTGTTAAAATGTGTTTAAATTATGTCCCAGAAAGCTTATATTAACACTGAAAGCATGATGAATCATAAGCAAGGGGTTTTTTTGAATTTTATTTTATTTTTTTATACAGCAGATTCTTATTAATATCTTTTTATACGTATTACTGTATACGTATCAATCCCAATCTCCCAATTCATCCCACCACCACCACCCTCCCTCCACTTCCCCCCTTGCTGTCCATACATTTGTTCTCTACATGTGTCTCTATTTCTGCCTTGCAAACTGGTTCATCCGTACCATTTTTCTAGATTCCACATACATGCGTTAATATACAATATTTGATTTTCTCTTTCTGACTTACTTCACTCTGTATGACAGTCTCTAGGTCCATCCACGTCTCTGCAAATGACACAATTTCATTCCCTTTTATGGCTGAGCAATATTCCATGGTATATATGTACCACATCTTATTAATCCATTCGTCTGTTGATGGGCATTTAGGTTGTTTCCATGACCTGGCTACTGTAAATAGTGCTGCAATGAACATTGGGGTGCATGTGTCTTTCTGAATTACGGTTTTCTCAGGGTATATGCCCAGTAGTGGGATTGCTGGGTCATACGGTAATTCTATTTTTAGTTTTTTAAGGAACCTCCATACTGTTCTCCATAGTGGCTGTATCACTTTACATTCCCACCAACAGTG
>NC_041222.1:23607765-23611931 GCF_002837175.3 Physeter macrocephalus
TTCATTTGCAAATATTTTCTCCCATTCTGAGGGTTGTCTTTTTGTCTTGTTTATACTTTCCTTTGCTGCACAAAAGCTTTTAAGTTTCATTAGGTCCCATTTGTTTATTTTTGTTTTTATTTCCATTACTCTGGGAAGTGGGTCAAAAAATATCTTGCCACAATTTATGTCAAAGAGTGTTCCTCCTATGTTTTCCTCTAAGAGTTTTATAGTGTCTGGTCTTACATTTAGGTTTTTAATCCATTTTGAGTTTATTTTTGTGTATGGTATTAGGGAATGTTCTAATTTCATTCTTTTACATGTAGCTGTCCAGTTTTCCCAGCACCACTTATTGAAGAGACTATCTTTTCTCCATTGTATACCCCTGCCTCCTTTGTCATAGATTAGTTGACCACAGGTGCATGGGTTTATCTCTGGGCTTTCTATCCTGTTCCATTGATCTATATTTCTGTTGTTATACCAGTACCATATTGTCTTGATTACCGTAGCTTTGTAGTCTGAAGTCATGGAGTCTGATTCCTCCAGCTCCGTTTTTTTCCCTCTAGATTGCTCTGGCTATTTGGGGTCTTTAGTGTCTCCATACAAATTTTAAGATTTTTTTGTTCTAGTTCTCTAAAAAATGCCATTGTTAATTTGATAGGGATTGCATTGAATCTGTAGATTACTTTGGGTAGTAGAGTCATTTTCACAATGTTGATTCTTCCAATCCAAGAACATGGTATATCTCTCCATCTGTTTGTATCATCTTTCATTTCTTTCATCAGTGTCTTATAGTTTTCTGCATACAGGTCTTTTGTCTCCCTAGGTAGGTTTATTCCTAGGGATTTTATTCTTTTTGTTGCAATGGTGCATGTGACTGCTTCCCTAATTTCTCTTTCTGATCTTTTGTTGTTGGTGTATAGGAATTCAAGGGATTTCTGTGTATTAATTTTGTATCCTGCAACTTTACCAAATGCATTGATTAGCTCTAGTAGTTTTTTTGGTGGCATCTTTAGGATTATCTACGTATAGTATCATGTCATCTGCAAACAGTGACAGTTTTACTTCTTCTTTTCCATTTGTATTCATTTTATTTCTTTTTCTTCTCTGATTGCCCTGGCTAGGACTTCCAAAACTATGTTGAATAACAGTGGTGAGAGTGGACATCCTTGTCTTGTTCCTGATCTTAAAGGAAATGCTTTCAGCTTTTCACCATTGAGAATGATGTTGGCTGTGGGTTTGTCGTATATGGGATTTATAATGTTTTTCTGTTTTGTTTTGTTTTTAACTTTATTTATTTATTTTTATTTTTGGTCACGTTGGGTGTGTGTTGCTGCGCACAGGCTAAGCGACGAGCGGGGGCTATTTTTCATTGTGGTGCCCGGGCTTCTCATTGGGTGGATTCTCTTCTTGCAGAGCACAGGCTCTAAGCGTGCAGGTTTCAGTAGTTGTGGCACTCACGCTCAGTAGTTGTGGCTCACGGGCTCTACAGCGCAGGCTCAGTAGTTGCGGTGCATGGGCTTAGTTGCTCCACAGCATGTGGCACCTTTCCGGAGCAGGGCTCAAACCCATGTCCCCTGCATTGGCTGGCAGATTCTTAAACAATGAGCCACCAGGGAAGCCCAGCCTTTATTATGTTGATGTAGAGTCCCCCTATGCCCACGTTCTGGAGAGTTTTTATCATAAATGGATGTTGAATTTTGTCAAAAGCTTTTCCTGCATTTATTGAGATGATCATATGGTTTTTATTTTTCAATTTGTGAATATGGTGTATCACATTGATTAATTTGCATATATTGAAGAATCCTTGCATCCCTGGGATCAATCCCACTTGATCATGCCGTATGATCCTTTTTTTTAATAGATCTTTATTAGAGTATAATTGCTTCACAATACTATGTTAGTTTCTGTTGCACAACAAAGCAAATCAGCCATATGCATACACATGTCCCCATATCCCCTCCCTCTTGAGCCTCCCTCCCATCCTCCCTATCCCACCCCTCTAGGTCATTGCAAAGCGCCGAACCCATCTCCCTATGCTATGCTGCTGCTTCCCACCAGCCAACTATTTTACATTCGGTAGTGCATATATGTCGATGCTACTCTCACTTCACCCCAGCTTCGCCCTCCCACCCCATGTCATCAAATTCATTCTCTATGTCTACCTCTTTATTCCTGCCCTGCAACTAGGTTCACCAGTGCCATTTTTTCTTTTTTTAGATTCCATATATATGTTTGGAGGGTCCCCTTTTCACCACACCCTTTCCAGCATTTATTGTTTCTAGCTTTATGATACTGGCCATTCTAACCGGCAGTGAGGTGATACTCTTTTTATGGCTGAGTAATATTCCATTGTATATATGTGCCACATCTTCTTTATCCATTCATCTGTTGATGGACATTTAGGTTGGTTCCATGCCCTGGCTATTGGAAATAGTGCTGCAATGAACATTGGGGTACATGTCTCTTTTTGAATTAAGGTTTTCTCAGGTTATATCCCCAATAGTGGGATTGCTGGGTCATATGGTAGTTCTATTTTTAGTTTTTTAAGGAACCTCCATACTGTTTTCCATAGTGGTTGTATCAATTTACATTCCCACTAATAAT
Source organism: Physeter macrocephalus (assembly GCF_002837175.3). Classification (NCBI taxonomy): domain Eukaryota; kingdom Metazoa; phylum Chordata; class Mammalia; order Artiodactyla; family Physeteridae; genus Physeter; species Physeter macrocephalus. The sequence goes on from NC_041222.1 coordinate 23,610,352, forward strand.
GTAGGAGGGTCCCCTTTTCACCACACCCTTTCCAGCATTTATTGTTTCTAGCTTTATGATACTGGCCATTCTAACCGGCATGAGGTGATACCTCATTGTAGTTTTGATTTGCATTTTTCTAATAATTAGTGATGTTGAGCAGCTTTTCATGTGCCTCTTGGCCATCTGTATGTCTTCCTTGGTGAAATGTCTATTTAGGTCTTCCGCTCATTTTTTAACTGGATTGTTGATTTTTTTTGATATTGATCTCCATGAGCTGTTTGGATATTTTGGAGATTAATCCTTTGTCTCTTCTTTCATTTGCAAATATTTTCTCCCATTCTGAGGGCTTTCTTTTCATTTTGTTTATAGCTTCCTTTGCTGTGCAAAAGCTTTTAAGTTTCATTCAGTCCCATTTGTTTATTTTGTTTTTATTTCCATTACTCTAGGAGGTGGGTCAAAAAAGATCTTGCTGTTGTTTATGTCAAAGAGTGCTTTTCCTATGTTTTCCTCTAAAAGTTTTAAAGTGCCTCATCTTACATTTCAGTCTTTAATCCATTTTGAGTTTATTTTTCTGTATGGTGTTAGGGAGTGTTCTAATTTCATTCTTTTACATGTAGCTGTCCAGTTTTCCCAGCACCACTTACTGAAGAGACTATCTTTTCTCCATTGTATATCCTTGCCTCCTTTGTCATAGATTAGTTGACCACAGGTGCATGGGTTTATCTCTGGGCATTCTATCCTGTACCATTGATCTATATTTCTGTTTTTGTGCCAGTACCATTCTGTCTTAATTACTGTAGCTTTGCGGTATAGTTTGAAGTCGGGAGCCTGATTCTTCCACCTCCATTTTTCTTTCTCAAGATTGCTTTGGCTATTCAAGGTCTTTTGTGTTTGCATACGAACTGTAAGATTTTTTGTTCTAATTCTGTGAAGAACGCCACTGGTAGTTTGATAGGGATTGCACTGAATCTGCAGATTGCTTTGAGTAATATAGTCATTTTCACAGTATTGATTCTTCCAATCCAAGAACATGGTATATTTCTCCAACTGTTTATGTCATCTTTAATTTCTTTCATTAGTGTTTTATAGTTTTCTAAGTACAAGTCTTCCATCTCTTTAGGCAGGTTTATTCCTAGGTATTTTATTCTTTTTGTTGCAATGGTAAATGGGAGTGTTTCCTTAATTTCTCTTTCTGATTTTTCGTTGTTGGTGTATAGGAATGCCAGAGATTTCTGTGCATTAATTTTGCATCCTGCAACCTTATGGTGTATGATCCTTTTAATGTGTTGTTGGATTCTGTTTGCTAGTATTTTGCTGAGGATTTTTGCATCTATATTCTTCAGTGATAGTGGTCTGCAATTTTCTTTTCTTTGTAGTATCTTTGTCTGGTTTTGGTATCAGGGTGATCATGGCCTCATAGAATGAGTTTGGGAGTGTTCCTTCCTCTGCAATTTTTTGGAAGAGTTTGAGAAGGATGGGTGTTAGCTCTTCTCTAAATGTTGGACAGAATTCACCTGTGAAGCCTTCTGGTCCTGGACTTTTGTTTGCTGGAAGATTTTTAATCCCAGTTTCAATTTCATTACTTGTGATTGGTCTGT
>NC_041222.1:23612112-23626217 GCF_002837175.3 Physeter macrocephalus
TTCTTTCTCTAGTTCCTTTAGGTGTAAGATTAGATTGTTTGAGATTTTTCTTGTTTCTTGAGGTAGGATTGTATTGCTATAAACTGCCCTCTTAAAATTGCTTTTGCTGCATCCCATAGGTTTTGGATCGTCGTGTTTTTGTTGTCATTTGTCTTTAGGTATGTTTTGATTTCCTCTGATTTCTTCAGTGATTTCTTGGTTATTTAGTAACGTATTGTTTAGCCACTATGTGTTTGTTTTTTTTATGCTTTTTTCCCTGTAACTGATTTCTAATCTTAAAGCATTGTGGTCCAAAAACATGCTCATATGATTTCAATTTTCTTAAATTTACCGAGGATTGATCTGTGACCCAAGATGTGATCTATCCTGGAGAATGTTCAGTGTCCACTTGAGAAGAAAGTGTAATCTGCTGTTTTTGGATGGAATGGCCTATAAATATCAATTAAATCTATCTGGTCTATTGTGTCATTTAAAGCTTGTGTTTCCTTATTAACTCTCTGTCTGGATGTGATCTATCCTGGAGAATGTTCAGTGTCCACTTGAGAAGAAAGTGTAATCTGCTGTTTTTGGATGGAATGGCCTATAAATATCAATTAAATCTATCTGGTCTATTGTGTCATTTAAAGCTTGTGTTTCCTTATTAATTCTCTGTCTGGATGATCTGTCCATTGGTGTAAGTGAGGTGTTAAACTCCCCCATTATGACTGTGTTACTGTCGATTTCCTCTTTTATAGCTGTTAGCAGTTGCCTTATGTATTGAGGTTTATAACCATTATATCTTCTTCTTGGATTGATCCCTACTACAATTATGTAGTGTCCTTCCTTGTCTTTGTAAAATTCTTTATTTTAAAGTCTATTTTATCTGATATGAGTATTGCTACTCCAGCTTTCTTTTGATTTCCATTGGCATGGAACATCTTTTTCCATCCCCTCACTTTCAGTCTGTATATGTCCCTAGGTCTGAAGTGGGTCTCTTGTAGACAGCATATATATGGCTCTTGTTTTGGTAGCCATTCAGCGAGCCTGTGTTTTTTGGTTGGAGCACTTAATCCATTCACGTTTAAGGTAATTATCGATATGTATGTTCCTATTACCATTTTCTTAATTGTTATGGGTTTGTTTTTGTAGGTCCTTCTCTTCTCTTGTGTTTCCCGCTTAGAGAAGTTCTTTTGGCATTTGGTGTAGAGCTGGTTTGGTCGTGCTGAATTCTCTTAGCTTTTACTTGTCTGTAAAGCTTTTGATTTCTCCATCGAATCTGAATGAGATCCTTGCTGGGTAGAGTAGTCTTGGTTGTAGGTGCTTCCCTTTCATCACATTAAATATATCATGCCACTCCCTTTTGGCTTGTAGAGTTCCTGCTGAGAAATCAGCTGTTAACCTTATGGGAGTCCCCTTGTATGTTATTTGTCATTTTTCCCTTGTTGCTTTTAATAATTTTTCTTTGTCTTTAATTTTTGTCAGTTTGATTACTATGTGTCTCGGCATGTTTCTCCTTGGGTTTATCCTGCCTGGGACTCTCTGCGTTTCCTGGACTTGGGTGACTATTTCCATGTTAGGGAAGTTTTCCACTATAATCTCTTCAAATATTTTCTCAGGTCCTTTCTCTCTCTCTTCTCCTTCTGGGACCGCTATAATGTGAATGTTGGTGCATTTCATGTTGTCCTAGAGATCTCTTAGGCTGTATTCATTTCTTTTCATTCTTTTCTCTTTATTCTGTTCCACGGCAGTGAATTCCACCATTCTGTCTTCCAGGTCATTGATCCATTCTTCTGCTTCAGTTATTCTGCCACTGATTCCTTCTATTGTATTTTTCATTTCAGTTATTGTATTGTTCATCTCGTTTGTTTGTTGTTTAATTCTTCTAGGTGTTTGTTCTTTAATTCTTCTAGCTCTTTGTTAAACATTTCTTGCATCTTCTCGATCTTTGCCTCCATTCTTTTTCCAAGGTCCTGGATCATCTTCACTATCATTATTCTGAATTCTTTTTCTGGAAGGTTGCCTATCTCCACTTCATTTAGTTGTTTTCCCTCTGGTGGATGAGGCTATCTAAGAGGCTTGTGCAAGCTTCCTGATGGGAGGGACTGGTGGTGGGTAGAGCTGGGTGTTGCTCTGGTGGGCAAAGCTCAGTAAAACTTTAATCTGATTGTCTGCTGATGGGTGGGGCTGAGTTCCCTCCCTGTTGGTTGTTTGGCCTGAGGCGACCCAGCACTGGAGGCTACAGGTTCTTTGGTGGGGCAAATGGCAGACTTTGGAAGGGCTCATGCCAAGGAGTTCTTCCCAGAACTTCTGCTGCCAGTGTCCTTGTCCTCACAGTGAGCCACAGCCACCCTCTGCCTCTGCAGGAGATGCTCCAACACTAGCAGGTAGGTCTGGTTCAGTTTCCTGTGGGGTCACTGCTCCTTCCCCCTGGGTCCTGATACACACACTACTTTGTGTGTGCCCTCCAAGAGTGGAGTCTCTGTTTCTCCCAGTCCTGTAGAAGTCCTGCAATCAAATCCCACTAGCCTTCAAAGTCTGATTCTCTGGGAGTTCCTCCTCCCGTTGCTAGACCCCCAGGTTGGGAAGCCTGATGTGGAGCTCAGAACCTTCATTCCAGTGGGTGGACTTCTGTGGTATATCTGTTCTCCAGTTTGTGAGTCACCCACCCAGTGGTTATGGGATTTGATTTTATTGTGATTGCGCCCCTCCTACCATCTCATTGTGGCTTCTCCTTTGTCTTTGGACATGGGGTATCTTTTTTGGTGAGTTCCAGTGTCTTCCTGTCGATGACTGTTCAGCAGTTAGCTGTGATTCATGTGTTCTCGCAGGAGGGAGTGAGCACACATCCTTCTACTCCGCCATCTTGAACCAATCTCCTCATAAGCAAGGTTTTTAAATGAATCGAAAGATACTGCTAAAGCATCTGGCAGAGGAGTGTTTAATGGGCATGTGAGGTCATTGTTCTTAAAATGGCATGAACCTAAGTCTAACTTGAACAGATTTATAAGCTTGTAAGAAGACAGAAGTCAAAGGAAGGTTCACTCAGCAGCAGGATCAAATCACACTATAAGCCCTTAGGCAGTTTGCTCCTACAAGGCAAGCAACTTGTCTTTAAACATCCTTATATCCCTAGCAGCTAGCCTAGTGCCCAGCACAAAGTAAGCACTGGATAAATGTCTATCGATCTAAACTCCTAACTTTTATTTTCCTTTCTTGCTTGCCACAAGGTAAGAATACAAGGGATTCCAGACAGATCATGAGAAGATTCTCTAGCTGGTCAAAAGGTCAAAAAGGCTTCATAATCTTAGAGTTGCAGGGAAAGACTTTCAAAGAATGAAAAGCAGAATCATAAAGACAAATATAAATATGAAATGAAAATTTAAAACTTTATATCAGAAAATATAAACAAAATTAAAATGACACTAGGATAACTTTTTTAAAATACAGAACTCTTTTTTTGTAATCTATATAAACTAAAAGTAACCATCTCTAAGGTAAATACTATTAAGTGATTTAGTACTTAAAAGAGAAATTAAATCACCTATGTGTTTGTATAACAGAATATTTCTAGAAGGAAGTATAAGAATTAACAGATATTGCCTCTAAGAAGAGCAACTGGTATTCTAGAATGGAAGGAAGACATTTTTTCATTATATTATATATCTTATATAATGTTCTAGTTGTTTACTATGGGCATATATCACTCTTCTAAAAAATGTATCAAAATGGTACCTACATCATAGGTTCTCATGAGAGTTTATGAGTTATGTAAACTTATATATATATAAAATATTTAGAATAGTCAATGAATATAAAATGCTCAGCACAGTAAGCAATATTATAAGGACACAAATAGTATATTATATATAGTGTATACATATGTCTTCCCAAATCAACACAAGGGAAAAAGAAAATACTAAAAATAGACAAAGAATATGAAATATTAATTCACAAAAAATGGTCAATAAGTTTATGGCACATTTCCAATTTCCCTCGTAATCAAATGCAAATAAAAAAGCTTTTTCCCTTTCAGATTTATATAATTTTAAAGGATTGACAAAATCCACTACCAAGAGGTTGAAAGGAGAAAAGCAGCCTGATACATTGCTCTTGGTGAGAATGTTAATCTGTACATGAACATCTCATTGGCCCAACCATTCCACGTCAAAGAATTTAACCTAAGGAAATATAAGACAGTTGGAAGAAGGGAACAGCCCCAGTTTTCCCCATACAGGATGCCTGAAACACCAACAAAAAACCTGCAATCTTTGTGGCATGAAGAACCAAAGCCACTGGAAAGTGAGAGAGAAAATCCCAGAAAGGAGAGAGGGGGCACGGAGTCCCAGATTCTGTGGCTGACCTCTGAACCAAGCACTCATGGGGCACACTCCAAGTAGCCCAGCTAAGACTAAAAGAAATGATATTTGTGTTTCTACCCCCAATGGGAAAGACAGAGTCTGCCGTGTAAGTTCAGCCAATTTAACTGTTTCAAAAATGACAATACTCAGAGGAACATAATTCAAACACTCGAAAACATATCATTCACAATGTGTAGGATATATTCAAAATAAATATGGAAAAAAAACACAAGAAAATAAAATGCATTCTCAAATGAAAAGGCAATCAACAGAGATGATCCCTAAGATATCCCAGATGTTGAAATTGGCAAAGATTTTTAAAGCAGCAATATCTACGCTCAAGGAAAATATTCTTGTAATGAATGAAAAGACAGGAAATCTCAGATAAATAGAAACAATAAATTCTTAATAAAATACCTGAAATTAAAGACTCACTGGATGGGCAGAATGGAGAAGACAGAAGAAAGGATTAGTGACCCTTGAGATAGGTCAATAAAACTTATATAATGTGAAGAATAAGAAGAAGTAAAAGTTCATGAGGGCTTGGTATACACCATGTACACCAACACCTTCTTTAAAGGAAAGAAGCCCACTTTAGTTACTATCATTTTTAAGAAGGTTTAGGGAGAAGAAGGGCAGTCAGACACATCACCACCTATTTTTTTAACTTAATTTTTATTTTATATTAGAATATAGTTGATGTACAATTTTGTGTCAGTTTCAGGTGTACAGCAAAGTGATTCAGTTATACGTATACATATATCCAAATCCAATACCATTGATATTTTAAAAAAATTTTTATTGGAGCATAGTTGATTTACAATGTTGTGTCAGTTTCTGCTGTACAGCAAAGTGATTCAGTTATACGTATACATATATCCACTCTTTTTCAGATTCTTCTCCCATGTAGGTTATTACAGAATAGAGTTCCCTGTGCTATACAATAGGTCCATGTTGATTATCTATTTTATATATAGTAGTTACACTGGCCTGACTATTGTTACATGAGCAACCATGGAGGGGTGGGCACAAGGTTAGCTAAGCAACTTCAAAGGTGGCTAGTGTGAATAAATAGTGGATTGTAAAGTCCCTTTTGACCAAGAACAACCTTTTTGGCTGGTCAACAGTACACTCCCCAACCCTTCCTCATTTACTTAAACTTTCTACTTCTTTTAATGAAAATAAACGTGATAGTTAATAGTTTTCAAAGAGGCTTCATATTCAAGCTCCCTTTCTGATTTTAATTCTCATTACAATATCATAAAAAGGGTTGAAAATATGCCTTCTCTTTTCAGATGGATCATACAGAAACATGCCTGAAGTTAAAGGGTTACTAGAAGTAACTGACTAGCCTATGCTTTTATTCCTGATCTGTTCCCTTTCCTACCTTTAAAATCCAAAATGGTGGGTACAGTTAGAATAAGATTATGAGTTTAAAAGATTCTAGTTCCTTCCTTGTCTCATCTCAAATCCTTAATAAGGGACCATCTTGTGAACAATATTCTGAAGCCACATTATAACTTAATCACGGAAAATAAACAAAAAAAAAGAATTGAGGGAATTCCCTGGCGGTCCAGTGGTTAGGACTCTGCACTTTCACTGCCTAGGGCGCAGGTTCAATCCCTGGTCAGGGAACTAAGATCCCTTAAGCCAGGTGGCGCATCCAAAAAAAAAAAAAGAAGAAGAATTGAATGTAACACGTTTCATTTCCATTCCTTTTGTTTTTTTAAACAACAAAATCACAACTAAAACAGTATTTGAAAAGCAAAGATATTCACACTCTTGGTTTGAGGTTCCCCTTTCTAGTCCATCTCTAACCCCGATCTACCCAGAGGTACCAAATCAGTCATGTTCTTTGGCCTAAAAAGATGAAACAGCAGCAAATAAGAATGGAAGGGATGGGCTTCCCTGGTGGCGCAGTGGTTGCGCGTCCGCCTGCCGATGCAGGGGAGCCGGGTTCGCGCCCCGGTCTGGGAGGATCCCACGTGCCGCGGAGCGGCTGGGCCCGTGAAGAATGGAAGGGAAAGAGATAGACTAGAAAGAGAAGGAAATGGGAAAAAAAGGCCAACATTTTAAATAAGTGACTCTACTGCAATCTGTACTTTATTTCCTTTCAGTGACAATTATACCTTATATTTGAATAGAACTTTAATATATTTTTCAAGGCATTTTCACATTCTATTAGAGCCAGTCTGCCCCCATAATTCAAGAAAAGAAGCATGGAAGGTACAAATAAGAGCGCTTCATCTGACAAAAAAGAATCGGTGGGCTGTGAAGCCAAATTTCTTGTGGGTTCAAGGTGGTTTTTTTTTTGTTTTTTTTTTTTCTGTGTGTGTGGTATGCGGGCCTCCCTCTGTTGTGGCCTCTCCCGTTGCGGAGCACAGGCTCCGGACGCGCAGGCTCAGCAGCCATGGCTCACGGGCCCAGCCGCTCCGCGGCATGTGGGATCCTCCCAGACCGGGGCGCGAACCCGGTTCCCCTGCATCGGCAGGCGGACGCGCAACCACTGCGCCACCAGGGAAGCCCACAAGGTGTTTTAATAAGCTTTTTAATTTGAAAAATGTGTTATTACAAAATATGACAAATGTAAAAATTTTGAAAAGAGGTTTGATTTCCTTACCTGAAATTGACATGCACATTTCAAACCATCTCCATCTTCTTTACAGACTCCTCCATATTTACACGATGATTCATCACAAACCCTTATATCAGATTCCCTCACATTTAATTCTGTAAAAGAGGAAACATTGTTTCATATATATTTGTCTTTTTTATCCAAAGGTACATATATAAATAAAAGAAAAAATCCTTACACCTCATTCACAAGTATAATAATAAGACACAACATACAAAAAACAAGTTCTACATGACACAAAATGTTCAAGATTCCCCAAAGAGAGTCCTGCATAATAATATGCCTAAAAGCATATAAGGGCAAAGAAAAATAAAACTCAAAATTTCAGGATTTCACATAATTCCCAAAAATAAATCCAAAGAATCTTTATATTTTGCCTGCCAAGAGCTTAAGACAGTCTTCTTACTATTGTCTTAACGTTTTAGATTATTTTTCTAGTGTTTAAGTTACTTTTAAGGATAAAAAATAATAACTAAAAAGAATCTTGATTCTTCTGGTACCCAAAATAAGTTTTGGATCATCATTATTCACTCTAGAACAAATAAACAGTTTTAATTACAAAAGAATTATGAAGTAAGCTTGAATCTCATGCAATAGGTACATATGGAGCATTTACATGCAAAGAAAGATTCAAAATCTTTCTAAATTTAAATTTTTTAAATGACTGATTTAATTTTACTACCACAGGAAGCAGAGCCTATCAATAATACTAGTATTCTGTGGTCATTCTGTGCCTGTTCCAAAACTGTCTGTCTTATTCTGGAACTATTAAAATAATCTCTCTAGGAAACCTAATAAACTGCTTCCAGGTTAATGCTAAGTAAAGCAGCCAATCACATGGAATTGGGTGAAAACCACTACAAAGACAATTTTCATATCCTCCCTACTGGGAATGAGAGCTATAACAACAAATGCACTTACACAAAGAGTAAACAAACGGTTGCTTAAAAACTCATCCCAGTGTAGAGGTGAACTCATGAGTCTGGGAGCAGAGAGGCCTAAGTTAGCTTCTGACCCTGTGGCTCAATAGCTGAGAGACTCTGGAAAGAGCACAAGATCTCCTGCAGCTCTAGATGGAGACAAGGTCTTGGCAAACAGATCTCAGCGAGCTTTTCTCCAGCAATTCTTCATCCCTGGTTGTTTTCTACTTCTAGACTTCAAATCAGGACTCGGTGGACTGAGTCAAGGAGGTTCTACTTCTCTATCTAGTTGACCATCATTTCCTCTCTCTGCCCCACTTGTCCTCAGTGCTCTGCAATGTGTCTCAGGTCTCCTCCTCCTAGCTGACCCTCCAACGAGCTGGCAGTCAAGTACCTAAATACACAAGGAGTTGATAGTCACAGTACTTATTTGAGAAACGACTCTGCACCAAGCACTGCACTAAAGTAAGCATATGTCTATGTAACTATTGGTTACAAAAATTTTTTCTTCTTTTCCTTAAACGGATCTCAGGTGCACAAAATTGGATTGCTCCAAAGTTCAAGCATATGTGTAAAATTTTTTTTAAAAAAGATGAGTAGAAATGAAAACTACAGGAAACTAATGCAGCTGTTTTGTTGCTCTCTCTGTTTCTCTCACCATTCAAGGCACAAATGACCATCTTTCTATTCTTTCATCCTGGCTCTGGAGGCTTTATGTTCTTGGTTTTCCTCATCTCCCACTTTTTGCTTGTTCTTCCCTTCCCCCCTTAACCTCTTGCATTAGCTCCTGAGGCTCAATCTTAAGTGTGGGGGTTGCTTTTTTCAATCTGCCTACATTCCTACTGGGAATCTGCACAAGGTCCGGGTTCCAGTTACTGTCTAATGTACATTTTAAAACCCAACGAAAATAACTATATATTAATAAAGAACTGCTCTGGAAAAGAAGATAAGAATGCATAATACCTTTGCTCAACCACAGGCTTCATCAATTTAAGGGACCATAGAAATAAAAACAATTGCACAATTTGAGAAATAAAATTTAGTGTATTTCTCTTATTTCTTTTCTTTGTAGCCTTAAAGTTCACACTGGGTTCCAATACAATCACACATATCAAACAAGAAGTTTTTATTTTGTTTTTATTTTGTCCATGGGTCAAGATCATGCTCTGAGTTAAGACTTGCTATCCTGGCTTGAGATTCTTTTGAGTTGCAATGTTTTACCTGTTGCATTTTAAAAGCACAATGGGATTGCAATCTAGAGCCTAAACCCTCCCTGCCACTAAGATTCTCACATGTCTGTGAGAGTTGTTCAGGCATCTGTTTGCATGAGGGACAAAGGAACATTTTTAGAGAATAATCATCCTTACTAAAGTGAGGCAGAAAAGCTCAGCCTGATAAACAAAGCCTTGGTTGGAAAGGAGGAGTGATCCCAAGCACAGGGTGGTACCTCATCCAGACTGCCCCAAAGGGTCATCATGACAGAGACAGAGAGGCTAACAATGAGAAACTAAAGAATGCCTTTCACTAAAAACTCTGAAGCACCCAAACAATACCACTCCTGGGTATACACCTGGAGAAAACCATAATTCAAAAAGATACATGCACCCCAATGTTCACTGCAGCACTACTTACAATAGCCAGGACATGGAAGCAACCTAAATGTCCATCAACAGAGGAATGGAAAAAGAAGATGTGGTACATATATACAATGGAATATTACTCAGCCATAAAAAAGAAATTTTCCTTTTGCAGCAACATGCGTGGACCTAGAGATTGTCATACTGAGTGAAGTAAGTCAGACACAGAACGACAAATATCATATGATATTGCTTATATGTGGAATCTAAAAAAAAAAAGGTACAAATGAACTTATTTACAAAACAGAAGTAGAGTCACAAATGTAGAAAACAAACATATGGTTACCAGGGGATGCGGGGGAGGGATAAATTGGGAATTGGGATTGACATATACACACTACTACATATAAAATAGACAACTAATAAGAACCTGTTGTATATAGCACAGGGAACTCTACTCAATACTCTTGTAAGGGCCTATATGGGAAAAGAATGTAAAAAAAAAAAAAGTGGATACATGTATAACTGATTCACTTTGCTGTACACCTGAAACTAACACAACATTGTAAATCAACTATACTGCAAATTTAAAACGATTGGGATTGACATATACACATTATTATATATAAAATAGATAACGGATGAGAACCTACTATATAGTACAGGGAACTTACTCAATACTCTTGTAGGGCCTATATGGGAAAAGAATGTAAAAAAAAAAAAAGTGGATACATGTATAACTGATTCACTTTGCTGTACACCTGAAACTAACACAACATTGTAAATCAACTATACTGCAATAAAAATTAAAAACAAAAACAAACCAAAAAAAGCTCTGAGGCAACAAGACACAAAGAGCTCCACTTTGATACCCACATGACAAGATACAAGAGGGGTAGAAAAGGGGCTAGGACACCTCACCATCCCCGGCCCAGCACACCTGGGCAGGCCAGCACAAAGCCAAGAAGATAGTGGTGTCAGGCTCCAAGGTACACCTCTGATATCTAGGGGGAGGTACCAATGCACAACTTCAGGGGCAGTTAACATCACAAGAAAAACAAGACATGCTGTGTGGCAGCAGCCAGAATACATTAGTGAGCCTACATGGTACACCCTTGGGTAACTCCAAAAATAAACTCGGCAAGGAGGCAGGCATTCTGTGGGAGCTAGAGGTCCTACATTAACAGGTAAGGGTGAAAAGTCATGAAATTCTGATTATACTGGTTACTTGTCATGTTTTATTTTACACCTATCTTGCTATCAAATCCATGCTATTTTCATGTGTGTTAATGTGGTAAATGTGATTATGTAGTTAGTTGATCAGCAAGCAATTATGTATCTCCTATGTATCTAATATTATGCTAAGAATTTGGGATACACTGGAAAGAACATAACAGGGAGCTTATGATCTTGCTAACATGGAACAATAAGTGATTAATTCAATATAAATATAGTCTATAATAAGGGGGAAATTGTGTTGTACAGACCATGTTTGCTCTAGGAGTTTCAAGAAGTAGGAAATAAAAATGGATTTGAAGTATAGGGTGCAGTGTCAAAGATGGCAAGACTTGCACTGACCTTGAAAATCTAGTAAGACTTTTTCTGATTATAAAACTAATATAGATAGGATCATTACACAAAATTTAGAAATGGCATTGTTTTAATTGCCCAAAACATGTGGTAATATTAAAAGAGAAAAGAATGTTCTTATCTATGAACAACATAAGTGAAAGCAGAGACACAAATAATTTAATAGTATGCATAAATATTAATTATCAGTGGTTCCCAAACCATGTTCCTTAGGAAAACTAGTGTCCTAGACTATAGTGTGCCTTCATTAAAATCAAGCAGAATTTCAGTTTCTCATTTGAAAGGAAAAACTTCAATGGAGAGAATTTTCTCATTTTAAATGAGTTTTTTTCACTTAGATTTCTTAAACCCTCACTATCTGAGATTACTTCCTTGCTAGCTGTCAACAAAACCAATGTTCAACAAATAAAAAAGAATATTAATAGAAAAATTCCAACAGTGTTTTTTTTTTTTAATGTATCTTTTTTCTTTTTTGGCTACATTGGGTCTTTGTTGCTGCACACAGGCTTTCTCTAGATGCGGCGAGTGGGGGTTACCCTTTGTTGCGGTGTGCAGGCTTCTCATTGTGGTGGCTTCTCTTGTTGCAGAGCACGGCATCTAGACCGCAGGCTCAGGAGTTGTGGCACACAGGCTTAGCTGCTCCGCGGCACGTGGGATCTTCCCCCAACAGGGCTCGAACCCGTGTCCCCTGCATTGGCAGGTGGATTTTTAACCACTGTGCCACCAGGGAAGTCCTCCAACAGTGTTTTATGAGAACACAAGATCATGAATGTCACAAGCTCACGAACATACACTTTAAATTGTTTTGTCATTGTGGCTGTGGTGGCTAATTGCCTACTTTGGATCTATTCTCTCCTTCTTACTTAGTAAGGGAACCCCAATTTTGTTCTGGGAAACAAGGTACTCAGCTAAGTAATCTATTTCCCCAAATCCCTTGCTGTGTACCACAGTTGATATATAAGCACTGTCCATTCCTCCTTCCTTCTTCCATTCTTTGTTCTGTTTGGAAAGTAAACCTCTTGCCTAAGGTTGTGGAAACCATCTTACATGCGTGAAGGTGAAAGCTACGAGCTAAAGATGGTAGACCAGACAGACAGAAGCAAGAGTGTGAAGAGAATTATGGAACCACCACACCCACCCTGGATTTCAGCCCTCCAGACTTACTGTTACGGGAAATGAACACATAAAGTCCTTATCATTTAAGCCACTATTGGTCAGGTCACTGATACATATAAATTAAAGACAATCCTGACATAATGATTGCATGTAAATTTAAGATAAACATTTCTAAGGAAAGTCTTAAATAATCTGGTGCTACATCAGTTTACATGATAAAATTACATTATCAAGAGCATCATGACTTTCTGGTGCCCTGATTCCTCCCAAATTTGAGAACTACTGCCTTAGCTCAAACTCAGTATAGAAGGAATTCTATATTGGGATCATCTTCTTAATGTTCTTTTCAAGTATTCTGTTCAGTACCAGGCATCAAGAGGGCACTCTACTACCTGTCAGTGATGATGATGATTACACACCTGCCTTCCTGAGCCCAAAATGGAAATTCAGCAAAAAGGATGAGCCATTTCTAAGGCCCTCAAAACTCAGTTGTCCCAAAAGAAATATTTTACACACGGACTCACTCAGCAGAGTGGCTCAAAACAGAAATACTTTACTCTGGTTACAAATGTGCCAGTCATATAATTCTCTAAATGTAAAACTTGTCTCAATTTTCATTAACATTTCAAAGCTGGGGAACAATACACAGTAAGGGAAGGAACCCTACTTATTGTGAACCTGAACTGCCAGAATCCCCAACTTTTGGCAGCACTAACTAGGTTCAGGCTGTAGTTCAAAATGAGACCTATTAGCACTCCAGAATGATGTGACTTTCCTACCACCTTTTCAATTAAATAGAAGGTAGTTGGAGGATCTTATGAGTTAGCTAGTAATTACAGGAGCCAAAAGTGAATTAACTTTGGAAATGTTATGACAGAATTCAGGGCTTCTCAATCTCGGCACTACTGACATTTTGGGTTAGCTACTTCTTTGTTGGGGGCGGGTGCTATCCTGTTCGCTGCAGGATGTTCAGCAACATCCCTGACCTCCACCCACTAGATGCCAGTAGGACCAGCTGTAACAACCAAAAATGTCTCAACATTACAAAACGTCCCCTAGGGAACAAAATCACCCCCAGGTTAGATCCACTATAAAAGATAAAATGAAAGGCTTTGCATTTAATTCTCTAACACAATCATTATAAAGAAAGTGAGTCAAATAAGCAGCAATCTGCAAGATCTCTGCACATTACTATGGCTGTTTTTCATTTCAATAGGAGCACCTAAATATATTGCCTCCAAGTTTATGTCAAGTCCTGGCTCAGAGTGGGTGCCCCTCCTTCAACAATGTCTTAACCTCTAGAAAGCCTGGCTTCTTCCCCCTTCATATCAAAACTCTATCAAAGGTCAACATGACCTCTATTCTAAAGATCCATACCTTTTTTCTTAGCCTTACAACTCTTTTCTTGACCTTTCTACAGCAGTTGACACACTTGGCCTCCCCTTCCAAACTAATAATCTTGATTATCCCCCCAACTCTCCGACCACTTCCCTTTAAATCACTCCTTTCCCCTTCTCCTACTGCTCAGTCCATGTCACTCTTAGAATTTATTCCCAATTTAATCAACTCTCCAGATTAACCAAAGTGTGCTTTTCTCTGTAAAACATACAAACCAATGCCCGTGGCTCAATGAATCCTCAAGGCTACTAGGTCACTCTCTAGAACATTCATGAGTACTTTAGCTCCAACCAGGAGAGCAGCTCTTGTACTTCAAGAGTCAGTTATGGGGCTTCCCTGGTGGCGCAGTGGTTGAGAGTCCACCTGCCGATGCAGGGGACACGGGTTCGTGCCCCGGTCCAGGAAGATCCCACATGCCGCGGAGCGGCTGGGCCCGTGAGCCATGGCCGCCGAGCCTGCGCGTCCGGAGCCTGTGCTCCGCAACGGGAGAGGCCACAGCAATGAGAGGCCCACGTACCTGCGGAGCACAGGC